>NC_056526.1:32695435-32743937 GCF_019175285.1 Sceloporus undulatus
GGAAGCTGCTGGAGGATCGGAGGATCCCCGGCGGTGGCGGCGCGGAGAAGTAAGGGGCCGGCCCTTTTCCTCGGCCTGGCCAGCTCTGGAGCCGCTTCCCCCAAAAAAATCATGGCGAGAGCCAAGCCAACGAGAAGCCTCTCTTAGGCCTCTAGACAGGCTCCCTCCAGCCGGCGCGAGTGCCTGCTGGCTGGGAGAGGACCCAGCAAGGACCCCAGAGACAGGGAGGTGGCTATGCCATTTGCCTGTCTCTGGGGTTTAATTCCGGCGCATAAGGCAGACTTAAAAAGTCGCCTTATACGCCAGAAAATACGGTAACTCCATTGTTGGGTCAGCTTCACTGACTACTGTTTTGTTTCCAATTCAAAGTACTGGCCCAATTCAAAGTACTGGCTATGAATTACAAAACCTAGGTCCAGACTGCCCTGTAATTTGTCAGACAAAACTTCAGTTTTGTAGCTCCCACAATTCTCATATCAATACAAAAAAGATAATGGTCAGCAAAAGGGGACATCCTTGACCTGTGACAACTAAAATATCTCTACTTCTAAGTTTATGCTCTGATCATCACAAACTGATGAGCTGATGTTGTTTTGGCAAAGTTACCATGTGCTGCCAAGGATTTTCTGCTTATGGCCCTTGCCATTCTATTATTGGTGACTGAAGATCATATTTGCTTTGTTTGACAAAGTTTTGTTTTGTTCTACTATTTAACCAAATAAAACAAGACCATGACCTTGCTTTATAAAGTCTCAACATCACCCAGTGAAGATATTCTGCTATGCAAAATTCATGCTGTTTTTCTAGGGATTAATCTGCAATCCCATGTTTCATTGTTTTTGTAAGCCATGACAACTTCATGATACCAGTTTAACAATTAGTAAATTACTGTGACACCTGAAGAGCATCAGACAAGGACCAGGCCAATACTTTTTACTGCACTGAGGATGCTTTGCTTATCTATTGTTGCATGGCAGGGGGTTGGACTTGATAGCTATTGTGGTTCCTTCCAACTCTGATTCTATAGTAAATAAGTAAAATTTAAACTGATCTCCAACTGGTTGTTTGTTAATTTATGATATTCCATAAATGTCAAAGTTGCCACTCAGCTACAGGTAATTCCTCAATTGGCATCATGAAGGAAAGCTACCACCGTCTGTGAAAATTCTGCACAGATGGTTAAGCAAGGCTTCAAATGAAGGATGGGGATAATATACTATTCCCTGGCTCCTTTTTCTATAGCTGCCACCATAAGCTCCAAGGATTTTCTTCTCTGGCCCTCTGCTTGCTGTTTTCTTCAAAATGGTCTTGCACCTATTTAAGGATAAGCAAGGCCACTGTGTACCTCTGGCAGCCATGAGGTGTGTGTGGGGGGGGGGGGGATTCAGAAGTTGGTCCAGCCAGCCCTTCTCCTTACTCACAGAATAGAGGTACTGACAGTCCCTTGCAATAATAAAGACAGATAACCTGATGAAATGTTATTAATACAATGGTAGTAACCACTGTATAATAATGTTTTAAAGGCTTACAAAAATTATTCTTACCTGACTGTCTCTTGCTGGGTACCCATGATAACTGGAAGCCAGAGGTTCATTCTGAAAGAAATAAAAGTTATCAAGTTTGACAAAAGGAAGAAACAGATCCAACAGCCATCTGAGGTAGCTGAAAAATAGGCACCTATCATAACCAGAGAAGAGACAAACATCTATCACTTTTTCCTTATTCGAACAAAACCTATTTATATACAGTACATACGTAACATAAGGGCCAATGAACAAAACACTAGCTTTAGACCTGTCAATTAAAGCTTAATGGCTTTGAGTAAGAAATTTTCTCCCTGATTGTCTTTAAAACAGTGAACCCTACAGAATAGTGGAAGTATAAATGGAAAAGCACTTTAAACATGTGTGTGTGTAAACTTTGTATTATTTAGAAATTAATAATATTTCTATGGAACATTTTCCACATATACACACATGCAGAGCTACATTTAGCTAAAATTCGCAGGGATTTTCTACTGCAATCAATGCTTTTGTGAAACAGAATATTAGAATAGTTATATTGATAAGATTTTACTCAGGTTGAAATGTAACTGATTAGTGCAAAGAGTGAGTGAAGTGAAAAGTACTGCAGTGTACCTCAGCAAAAAAAAAAGGTTAAAAGTTCAGTTATCTTTAGGTATGAATCTTAAAAACATGGTGTTCTTTCAGGTGTAGCCATTTTTTGTTATATATAAGGGAAGCATATGCTATTATCTTTATATTATTATAAACATCCCAATAAAATAATTTCCACATAAAGCTTTGAATGGGTTTGAATATCACATTTAAGTCAACCATCCTAAATCAAACAACATTACTTAAATCGAATTTTATGGAAAATGTATCAGTTCTACTTTTTCCAAAAAATCCACATCACTGGCATTATTGTAAAATATAGAAATGAACTAACCAAATTAGTAATTCTTTTCACCTTGTTCACTGCCAAAATGTTACAATTTGGTTCTTTGTACAGAAAGCATTCTTTGAAAGAGGTAACCTGCTCAGTAAATTGATACATTCTCCTAACCTGATTTAAGAAAGTTCATCTTCAATTAACTACCACACAAACAACAAAATAATTGTTTCATTATGCTTCTCCTAAAGCTCTTCTATGTAATTCTATACAGTCTCTAGTGCACCATTTTTATATATACAGTAAATGTCACTAAAAATGAAATTCACGTCTGCAAAAAGTCATATGGGGAAAATTGACTTTCACTATTTATTTTTCTCACCAATGTAGGTCCTGTCTGTACCCTCCTTTTAAGTAAGTGCCCACATTTGGATGACCCTTGCACCTTAGATCACTTAGACATAAGATTTCAAATTGTACAATTTCAGCTATATATCATAGCACATAGAATCATAGAATCGTATGGAGTTGGAAGAGACATGAGAGAGAATGTTCCTTCACACACTCCCACAGACACACACAGAGCCTACAAAAGAAAATTGTTGCCTAGATTTGTCCATTCCCCTAAAAAATTGTTATCATGAATATTTTTATTTTAGGCATTTCACCAACAGTACAACAAACCAGCTACAAAATTGAATATTATAACAAGACAAATTTCTCTACAATTAATAAACTTCCAAAACAATGTATCTAAAAATCCTCAGCCCCTACAAAAAAGGGACACCACTTATTTTAAGAGATACTAGTTTTATATCTGAATTTATTTGTACAGAGGGGTGGCTATGACTGCCAAACAATTTGACTGTTACAGTTCTGTGGCATCTAAACTGAGGTTTTTTATCAAGTAATATTTAGATGTTGCAGCAGCCACAAACTGACTTCCTCATTATTCATTTTAGAAAGCTGAGAAGCTGTAGATGTAGAATATGCTTGAACAAGAATTGACTAGACGGGGGGGGGGGGGGGGGACCCAAATAGCATGATTATATAAGAATGAGAAAAGTGAACATTCAAAGGCTATTGGTTAAAATGCAACAGACACATAAAGGCCGAGAGATAAATCCTCCTGTGCTGGTCCCCATAAAAAAATATGTGCTCTACACTGTTTCCAATCTTCTCGCTGCTCTTTCTGTAACTCTAACTGAATCTCACTCTCTACAGGAAAGGGGGAAGTTAAGGACTACAGGGGCATTTCCCTAGGAAATCTCTGGTACTGCCAGTTTTAAATCAGTAATTTCCTGGTGTCTCTCGCTGAATAATTCTTTGCAGGATTTGCTATTGTGGGAAACTGAAGAAAGCAGGTTACAAAATTGGTACAAAGAGTTAAACTCCTAGAACAGCAGCAGAACAATCCTTTTATACCGTGTACAGACAAAATCCTTGTTAATCAGTAGGGGATCCCAAAAGGAAAAGGGAAGCAAAAGGGCAACACAAAGCAAAACTGACTTCACTGCATACACACAAAAAATGTTCCATAGAGGGAAATAAGCAACACTAACAGTCTGCACATATAATCCTCCTTACTTTTCAGACGCAAACTCTCCTCCTTCCCTGCACCACAACAAAGAGAGAAAAATACAGGTAGCAGCCCCAGAACTTGGTGAGACATCATCAAAGTTAACTTTATTTTTTATGGTATTTATACCCCGCCCTTCAGCCCCAAAGGATATCAGAGCGGCTTAGTTGAGTTCCCTCCTGGCTTATTCCTGCCAATGTTAAACTGGATTTCTCTTGCTTTTGCTAGGAGACAAGCTGCCATTCACAAAAGAGGTTTGGTCAGATTACCCTCCCTAATGGTAGAAAATTAAACTGTCATGGAATAAATTCCTGTTTTATTTAATACAGTACTAAAGAATATCTCTACATATATTTGCATCTATTTAATATCTTTTTTCTAACACCCAGTATGGCTTATTCAATGCATTCAAGCTCAACTGTACAGAAGGGATAAGTGGAGCAATAAGGCCAAAAGGATTTCAGATTTGTCACATAACTATCCTGGGCAAAGTGTTGTTCAACTGTATATATTCATGTATAAGTCTAGAAATTTTAGTCAAAAAAGTGACCCCAAAAACCTGTGTTGACTTACCCATGGGTCAATGTAAGTATTGTACTTTAACTCATATATATATATATATGAACCATTCCCTGGTGAAAAGCAAGAAGGCAATTTGTCCTGGAACCACTGATGTCTCTTTATTCTCTTTTTGATCCAGCTTTTAATATGAATACAAACAGCTATGCCTCCTGCAATTTTGTATGTTCTTTGGCATTCTTTTCCTTAGCTTCATCCTTTACATCCTTTGTAACATGGCCTTAAATTTTACCCTTGACTTATCCACAGGTCATATCAAAATCCCTAATTTTAACTCCAAAACCTGCCCTCAATTTATACATGATGTTGACTTACACTCAAGTATATACAGTTCTTATATGATGGAATGCTTATCAAATCTGAAGATAATGCCAAACTAGAGAGGTGGGGTGGGGTAGCTAATACCCCAGAGGACAGGATCACAATTAAAATGATGTTGATAAACAGATAGAAGAACTGGGCCAAAATTAACAAATTGAATTTTAGCAGGGATAAATGCTAAACTACATCTTGAAAGGAAAAAAAAAGTACAAATATAGAATGGATGGGACTCGGAAGCTCTTCACGTATAAATGATCTAGCAGTTTTAGTAGACCAAAAACTGAATATGAATTAACAGTTTGACACAGCAGCCAAAAATGTCAATGCAATTTGAAGTTGCTTCAAAAGAAGCATACTGTCAAGATCAAGGAAAGTAATAGTGCCACTCTATTTTACTTTGGTCAGACCTCACCTGGAGTACTGTGTCCAGTTTTGGGCAGCAGAGTTTAAGGAGGTTGTTGACAAGCTGGAACATGTCCAGAGAAGCGGGACCAAGTTGATCATAAGTCATCTAAGATTTTATTATTCTATTTCACATCATCTGTACTAAATCATTCACACAATTTTTCATTTGAGTATTTGTTTATGAGACTATGAAAATCAATGTGATGTAGTGGTTTGAGAGTTGAAACTACAACTCTGGAGACTAAGGTTTGAATTCTGATTGCCCATCGAAACCCACTAAGTGACATGGCAAGTCACACACTCAGAGCAAGTCTCAGAGCAAGGCAAAGGCAAAAACCCCTCTGAACAAATCTTTCCAAGAAAAGCCTGTGATAGGTTTGCCTTCACCATATGTCAGAAACGACTGGAAAGCACATAACAACATATGAGGCTATAGTATGGGGAGATCCCACACCCCCAAAAATATTGTTATATAGTTTTTTCATTACACCTCCATTTTGCACTCACCTTCAGGGCATATACACACAAGTCAACTAGTGAGACATTCGCAGTCACAATCTCTCTCTCTCTCACACACACACACGAAAAGCAAAACCCTTTTTCACATTTTAATCTGGCAAATTCAAGGATTTCCTGAACTATTAAGAGAGAGATTTCCAGCATAATTCAAACTGCTCTTTATTAGCACACAGTATTTTTCTTACATATTTTACACTTAGAAGTTTATCACACTAGCGACATTCCATGGGAAAACAAGATTTAAATGAGTTAAATTAGAGAAAACCTGTAAATGCCTGAAGTTTATCACACAACGGTGCTGTTAATGTGAAATAATGTGGAGTTAAACTGGAGAAAAATTGCAGCTTTTTACTTTCAGGAAATCCCGAAAGTAAAAAGGTGCCGTTTTCCTTCGGTTTAACTTTGCATCATTTCACTTTAGCAGCAATTCGGTATGATAAACTTCCCAAATTTGCAGGTTCTGTTTAAATTCGAATTTAATTTAACTTTCGTTTAAATTCTGTTTTCTCACAGGATCTCGGTGCCAGGGGGCGGGACTTTTGGGAGGGCTTCTGGGGTGGACTTCCACCTTCCGGGGCAGGACTTCTGGGATGAGACTTCCAGGGGCAGGACTTCCGCCTTCCAGGGAGGAATTCCTGCCTTCTCGGATACGATTTCCAGGGGGGAAACTCAAGACAGTTTCTCAGCCTCAGCCTAGAATAGCAACCCCCCTCTGATGAAACTTGCAAAGAAAACTCCATGATAGTTTCACCTTAGGGTCACCATAAGTCAGAAACAACTTGAAGGCACCACACAAACAAGTCACACTCTCTCAGCCTCAAGGTATGGCAAAGACAAACCCTCCTCTGCTCCTTCCCCAGCCCTCCCATGCCTTTAACGAGTTCTGGGAGCCAGTTAAAGGAACGGGGTGGGAGGAGGAACAAGTGTGTACCTGTTCCAGCTTTTCCCCCACCCTCCCCTGCCTCTAACTAGCTCTGGGAGGCAGTTAAAGGCACAGGACGGTGGGAGATGAGGAGGAAGCAGCTATTCCAGCTACACCAGCTATTCCTTCCCCCACTTTCTGTCCCTTCAACTGTCTGCCTAGAGACAGCTGAAGGGACGGGAGGGCATGGGAAGAGGAGGAACAGGCCATGTGTCCACAGAGAGCTCTGTGTGCCACGGAGGGCATGCATGCCAGTTTTGCCACCACTGACTTAGAATATGTTTTAGAGGAGGAGGCCTGGTAGTGCAGTATTAAATGTGAGTACTGCAGCCACAAGGTTATGAGTTCGATCCCAGG
Organism: Sceloporus undulatus; assembly: GCF_019175285.1. Classification (NCBI taxonomy): domain Eukaryota; kingdom Metazoa; phylum Chordata; class Lepidosauria; order Squamata; family Phrynosomatidae; genus Sceloporus; species Sceloporus undulatus. Next base: position 32,702,512 of record NC_056526.1, read on the forward strand.
ACTCCAAGGTTGACTCAGCCTGCCATCCTTTCATAGGTTAGTAAAATGAGTATCCAGCTTATTGGGGGCAATTGGCTTACACACTGTAAACCACTTAGAGAGTATTGAATTCACTGATAAGCAGTATCGAAATGTAAATGCTATTGCTAAAATCCTATTGCTACGTTTTCCCATCTCTTGAGCTCTTTTGAGAAACCAACCTCATACACCTAACTCCACTGCAGAGGTTGGAAGGCTACTGTGGAAAGGAGGGGTGGAAAACCCCACAGCAGCCCTTCCCAGCATAGACAATGGTAAGGGATTGTGGGAGTTAGAGTACAACAACTGGAGGGCCACACAATTCCCAACCCTGGTCTAGATGAAGGAAGTATGTTTCAAAATCTTCACACATTACTGCATTGACACACTGTTTGAGGTGGAATCAGTGATTTTGGAAATAATCCAACAAATGGAATTAGGTCTATTCTCTAACATTCCCAACCCTGTTCTAGATGAAGAAAACAACATTTAAAATGTTCACACATTATTGCACTGACACACTACTTGCAATATAATTGGTGATTTCAGAAAGAATTCAACAAATGGAATTGGCTCTGTTCTCTGACTAACCTCCTAGTTGTATGATACATGGATCTGATGACATCACTCCTTTTTCCTTCCTGGAATTCTAAAGTATGCTGTTCTCATATTGCACGCAGCCCTAATATCCATGGCAACCTCCCTTCCTCTTGGGTTTGTTTGTTGTTTTTGTTTTTGGAGGGGGGGCAGGTCAGGATAGCCTCAAAAGGATAATACAAGGCTCCTCAGCTTCCTTGAAAGTTATTCTTCTAGCCAGTAATAAGAGCTAAATTTAGACACTTTTTAATGTGGAAGCTTAACAGTGAAATACATCTATGTGCTTTATCCAGTTAAATAAATCAACAGTGTCATGTCCTCTTTTCTTGGATCAGCTAAACAACAAGAACTGAGTCACAGTGACCATCATTTAACTCTTACTCACACCCATTTCAAAGTTTACAGAAAAGAAATACAGGGTGCTTTTCTTTAAAAGACTGGATCTTCCACTTATGGAAATAAAATATTCAGTCTTTTATTGGAAGAATACATTTGATTGAAAACCTAATTACTTTTACTGTACAGTATTTGGAGAAGTTATATCAGCACTGGACAGATTCAATTCTATTTTTGCTAAGAATTGAGGCATTGCCACCAAAGCGGAAAACAGTGATACGACTTTTCTGGACATAATGGAGATGCAGTCACGTATTGTCTTGGAACTACAGTTCAGCCATATGGTTTCCACTCAGTCGATGACAGAAAATGAAATACAGCTGGATAGACATGCTGTAATTCAGCTGAGTGGTTAAATCACAAGGTTTCTGCTAATGGACAAAGCATTAATTATAAGAGGTCAAAAGTAGAAGTGGTCAAAGGTGCATAAAAAAGAAAAAAGTAGATTAAAATAAGAAGAGACAATCAGATGTATTTTCAATTTAAAAAATAAGAAAATTCCCAAAGCGGTTATTCTATCTAATGAGATAGCAAAAGACCCAGGAGAAACTGATAAAAAAATAGCCTTCTGCTCATATCAGAATTAGTAACTTGCAACCCTTTATGAAGCAAAGCATGTCAGACCTGAAGAGCTCATAAACAATGTTTGTAAGATAAACAGAAAAAACAGATTTTTTTTAACCAAGAGTGTGGAGGCAATAATTCACAGAGTTTAGCTCACACCATAGGTTTCTGGCTTGAAAACTACATCTTAAGCCATTTTATCTTTTCCTTGCACTGTCTGCAAGGAGAAGGAAAGAATATTTATATATACACACAAAAATACAACATAGAATGTTCTCTTAATCTAAAGTTAAAACTGAAAGACCATCTCAGTGCAGTCTCAAGGTATCTACACCTCAGTTCAATCTACTTACAAGAACATGACACTTGTCTACTTACTCAAGGAAGCAAATAAACATTTGGCAGATTGCCAGTACTAGAAATGCTACCAAGATAGTTGTTCCTTTCCAAGACTGAGTGGATTAAAAGGAACAGAAGCAGACTACTAATGATACACTTTACCAGGAACACAGTACAGTAGGAATAATTGTAGATGCAGGACTTAATTTAGAAGAGAAAAGAGGAGACCCTTTCTACATAAAACAGCATAAATAACATTGCTATCATCCTCTCAGGGGAGCAGACAAAGTAATCTTTTTTTAAAGGAAGGTAAGGAAAATACAATGTTAGAGCATTGTGTAGTAGAGAGCAGAACAATCCATAAAAGGCAGAAAAACGAACAAAACGGAGAGTGATGGTTACAGACTTCCAAACACGCTAAATAAATATAGCTTCGGATTTATTTTACCACTGCTATAGTGCAATCCTATGCATGATTATTCTGACTAAAGCCACACTGAATCCAATTGAATTTACTCCCACTTTAGAGGGAATAGGACTGCAACTTTAATATGTTATCTTTGTCTTTGTCTGTTTGCTCCATCATATTCACTTCCCGAGATTTGTCCTTTATACAAACAAGGAATATCAAGAGCTCAACACTGTTTTAGCTGATTTAAAATACTTGATCTACCTGTGTGCACTTTAGACTTTAAACCACCTCCAAGTAACTACTTATCAATGTACAGAAGCCACACAGCTAGAATAATGGTTAAATGCTCCATCCACACTGCTCTTTTCCATGACTTGTTCCTTATGTAGTATAATGCCAGTTCTGTGAAAAAGAGCCACTTGACCAGCTCTGTATACATGACTGGGATCATTTAAACCAGGAATTGGGAATGCATAACTCTACAGATGGTTGGTAGTTTTCACCATCCCTCACTACTGGCTATGCTGGCTAAGGTTGACTGAATATGCAATATAACATCTTCTAGAGAACCATACATTCCCCAGCTCAGATTAAAACACACTTACAGATAATTTAAAGGGCATTTCAGTTTCACCTTGAAAAATAATCCCTCTCCAAAAATAATCTAGAGAAAAGGAACTCTCCTTTAAGGGTCTCAAGCACCTAAAATTAATCTTTTTTCCCCCAAATAATAACGGTACTATAAATGGATTAAGTTAAAAGAGACTACACCAAAAGCCAGAAAACAAAAATGGTGAAGTACTAGAGTAAAAACCTTGCTGAGAAATGAATCTCTTGAGCACAGGAGAAAGGAGGGAGGCTTCATGAGACTTCCAGCAGCAACGGCTGGCTTTGATTAGGCGTCTTTGATTGTGGCCTACACAGGAAACCCTCAGGAGGCCCACTCAGTCAGCGCCACCCGACACACACTGGCAAGCTTTGTGTTTCAGCAGCAACACCTGGAATCAGTTAAAACCAAGCAGCTTTCAGTCCCTTCCCCAAAACCACTGATTCTTTTAAGACTGCTAGGCCTGATCCTTTCTATTCCATCCCGAAAAGCTGCTTCCCTTGCAATTCCAAACAAAGGGGCTTGTGAAAGAAGAAAACCACACCCTACGCTACTTGAATAATTCAGGGGCCAACATCTCTCAAGGAATATCATGAGATAAGAAAACATAAAAAACATTTATCTCCCAGAAAGGAACCCAGGGTGGCTCACAAATAAAAATTATAACAGACATATTACAATAAAACAATTAAAAACATCAGCTAAAAACAATATAAAATAACAAACAGTAAAACCACAATAACAAACACTCAATACATAAGCCATCCCATGATACTTATTTAACTTAAATGTAATTAACAGAGTGCTACATTCTTTTACAATGTGAACTACAGTACACAATATTCTCATTTCCATCCTCTTCTCTAGAAAAAAAGATCATATAAACAAGAAATTTTATTTTGTATAGTTCAGCGAGGCCTCATTATTTGCAAGCTTGTCATCTGTAGATTTAAGCACGCATGGACATCAAGCCCCCATTGTCCCCAATGGCAATGTGTGCACGCAGCCACACTGCCATTAGAGACGGCATGGCTTCAGGTAAGCCAAACAACGGGGGCTTTTCTGAAGTCCTGTTGTCCCTAATGGCAGCGTGGCCGCATGCATGCGCCACCATTGGGGACAACAGGACTTAGTCTCCTGATAACTAATAACTCTTCCTTTATCATCTGTGTCTAACATCCACCATGACTACATGTCTCAAAGCATTTCTACAGGGTCTTTAATAATTAGTTCATTTCAGCTGAAGACTTTAAATACATCTACTAAAGATGCATAGCATCTTGCTTTTCCGTTTGCAAGATTAAAGAACTAAATGAAGTTTAAAGTCTTGTGTAAGATCTTCTGCATATAAATGAGTGTATATTATAACCTAGTATTGTTTGGATTATAAGGGATGTCTGAGAGAGTTGAAAAGATTACTCCTGAGGCTTTGAGAGTGAGGCCTGATATTAGCAATTTGCCAACTTCTAGTAAAGTTTTTACTGTCGTGAAATGAGTTAGTTTACAGTTAGACCTATAAACTTATAAATTAGGAAGATTTTTAAAAGTCAGGTTTGATGGACCATTTATAAACATTTGATTGGCTGTCAATGTCTTATAGATACAGGTGAATGAGTTGGCAAATATGAAACTACTGCACGTCACTGGTCAGAGTATCTGGACTTTCTAAAAGGGAAAGATCCAAACAGCTGTGAATCAGTGTGGTCTAGTGTTCAGGAGAGACAGCAGCTGAAGAACATGAGCCCAGTAAAACCAGAAGATAAACTGAGATTGCTGATGGTAGAAGACTGAAATGATGGTTCCTCCAAGACAGCCTCTAGACAGACAGACAGAAAGAAAGAAAGAAAGCTGGCCTCAGATAACAAGAAGGCTTCAGAGGAGGAAACTATGGCGCGGTACACACCACCCAAAAACGGTGGCTTCCCGGCACCTGTTTTTCTGTTGGAAGGAAGCCGCAGCTGCCAAACGGCGTGGGTTCCCACCGGCGGAAAAAGGACCCACAAAAAGTGGGTTCTTTTCAAGCCATGATGGTGGCGTAACCAGTGCGCAAGCATGGCGCAGCGCCATGCAGATGTTGTGTGGTGCTTGCGTAACAATGGCGGTGCCCATGTATACAGGGCGCCACCATTTTTATGCCCTCGTCACGTGCTAGGGTTGAGGGGCATGTGGGCCGAGTGCCCTGAGGCAACCCTAGCACGTGACGAGGGCGTCGCAAAGAGCCGGTACGTGTCGGCCCTATGACATATTTTTGGCTGTGAAGTCAAAGAATAGGCCATACAAGAGCCTTCAGAAAAAGCTGGAGAGGAGCATCCACCTCAGGAAGTAGAAGGTCCATTGTGAATGACAGCTAAGAACCAAGATTCAACCCTTTATCCTTTCACTGACTCTAGGATCTGAAGAAGGGCTTCAAGTTTTCTCTGCTATATACTGTTAGGAGAATGATCAAGGATGGAGTGAAGAACAGGCATGTCCATTTTATTTCGGGAACTTGGCTGAACACATAACAGCTTCCTTAATGTAACAGTACAAGTAAATCATGTTATATATAATTTTATGTGTTCATTTATGCCATGTCTAATATGCAAGTCTTAGAAAAGGTTATGAAATTCACTAAGTGACTTGAAGATACACGCACAGATATTAGGGGAAAGTTTTTAACAAAGAATTAGGTGGTCATGTAGAATTTAAGGGATAAGGAATTAAAGGAAATTTACAGCACAGTTTAGGGAAGGATTAGTAGTCAGACTGTTAAGAGTTTTGGGAAGTCTCATGTAGTGCACTAATAGGTGGCATTTTTGCTACATATGGTGTCTTAGTGGTGTGATTTAAGAAAATCAATAACCATTTTTTACCAACTGACAGTAGTGATGGATTATAAATCATCAATTTTCCATTATACCCCCAGATACATTATTTTTGCTCTTCTTTATGTTCCACATCACCTGCATCTTACACATAAAAGACCAATTAGATACATATCATGTATGCTCATAATGGTTTTCATATTCTTCTTCCTAACAACACTATGAAGGCAAAGAGGCAAAAGAAATACAATTCAGTTCTCACAAATGGGGAGAGGGGTTATAAAGAGTAGCCATGACCTCAGGTCTCACCTAACTCACTCTCATTTGTAATTCTACAAGTAATTAGTGATAGAGGCAGGTGCACATAGGAGAAAATGATCATTTTCATCCATTAAAGCTGTTGACATCTGGGAGTTTGCTGCCAAGACACCAACCAAGCAGTTTCAGAAGAAATTAATGTTTCCAATTTGCCAGGGGTGTTTAGAGACAAAATTGTATTTTCTGACACTTCCCCATGTGTCCATGGAAAGTATCTGAAAAATATATAACAGCCAAATATAGCTATTAACATTACAGAAATCAGAACTAACAACTCCAGTTGAATCCAGACATGAGATACAAGGGAGTCCAGGAACATTCTCCTATGGAAAAGAAAACTATTTTGACTACAATAGAGGCTTAAAAGACTAATTTTAAATTGGCAGGGGGTTGTAACAAGGCAGTTTTAGTTTCTCATCCAAAGCCCTGGTAGCCTGTACCTGCCAAGCATTAAGTGTGAGGATTTCCCTTCTTTTTCTCCATCAAAGGAAGAGTTTTAAAATGACAGAATACTATTTTATAAATAGGGCTCTTAGACTGGGTCCCTCTCAAGCTAACAGAGTAGCTTTGAATCCAGTATACTCAACAATTATTCGAATCCATTCCTAAAAAACCCATTCTAGAGCTTTCCAACAGTGGTAACTGCCCACCTACATTGATGATGCCAGGATCTCTGACATGATGGGAGTCCCCCAACACCAATGATGCTCCTCTCCACAAGTAGTGGGAGACTTTCATCCTGGAATAGTTGCCATAAGAAGCCATTTGAATCTACATAACAAAACAATAAATAACATACCAAAACTTGGCTTGAACTTACTTAACTATATATGCATTTAATATGCAACTATAAAGGATCCATGTCTCTAACTTTTTCCAGCGACCAGCAATGGGAGGTAGGATTTTTCTGTAATCAACTCCAGTGATGGTACATTTATGATTTTCATTACTAGTATAAATAAAAAAATAGTCTCCCACACAGTGTCAGTTCTCTCATACAGCAGACACATCTGCAATACACATCAGGATTCCTGAAAGGTTTTCACTAGCACTACAAGCACTGTTCTCTGTATCCAAGGCTATTATTTTGAGCTGCTTCATAAAGTGCCTTTTCTACTCAAGCTTGAAGAAAGCTTGAGTGTGAAGGACATTCTGGCTATTAAAAATGTTTTAGAGCACACTGTCATTACTAATACAATAGTTCAGCAATATTAGCATAAGTTCAATAAGCAGTCACAAGCTTTATGTGAACCATAGGGAATCCTGTTTTAACAAACACTCCGTTTCTTCACAGCATCTGTCTGGAACTATGATATATTTTCCCTTTGTTAGTATTTCAGGAAATCAAATCACAAAATGATTCAATTTGGGCACAATTACATCAAAAGTTGTTCCAATCTAGCAGACGCAACAGGATCACACCAGAAAATAATACTGATTTGCAGAAACAGTGGGAGCAATACAACCCAGATCCTAATGTCATTTATTTAGAAATAACTTACTAAGAGCCAGCATGGTTTGCATGTTGGACTAGAAAAACTGGAGACCAGGTTTCAATTCAGCCATGGAAACCCTTTGGATGACCTTGAGCAGGTCACATTCTCTCAGTCTAAGAGGATGGCAATGGCAAAGCCGCTCTGGACAAATTTTGCCAAAACAAAAATTGTGATAGTTTCCACATGCTACAATTTGGATCTACATAACAAAACAATAAACAACATATCAGGACTTGGCTTGAACCTACTTTTCTATATATGCATTTGACACTGCAACCATAAAGGAACCATAAAGGTTCCTATGAAGCATGGCTTCAGTCATAGATAAAAAGATTAAACTATAAATCTGTAGTGCTTGTTGTCCTTAAAAGAACATTTTAAAATTATAAATAAACAATATAAACAATACCATTTGGGAGCAATGTCTCATCCTAGCACACATCCAGGCTATTGAGAAGGTTTCGACAATTCATTCACATTCTGACACACAGTATCATCCATCCAAGTATGGATACCAGTAGCATCACTACAGAGTGCAATGGTGTGGTCCCCACCAGGTGACACCCCAGAAGGGAGGTGACACCTGGTTGGGCCCTCCCTGACAATCTCCCATACACCAACCCCACATGTGCTCCCTCATGCTATCTCCATATATTCCCCCTGCGCACAGCGCCATTATTTTCCTCAGCAGGAAAAAGACTTGGTGGCATGGTAGGAGGGAGCATGTGTCACCCCTGGAAGCCCTGCCCCCGCACTGGGTGACACCCGTTGCAGGGACACCACTGAGGGATACAATCTCCTCAGCCATCCCTATTAGACTTTTAGAGAATTGCTTTTACTTCATCATATGGATGGACACTTTCTATATCCTGTAATGTCTGTCATCTCCTAATGCCCATGAAATCATACTGATCACTTTGGCCTCTTTCAAAATATAAAGCAAATTAATTCAGTTCATACGTCATATTTTTCATTCTTACTTTACACACTTACTTTCAGTAATAAGATTAGAACACACGAAAGCAAACACAAATCTCTGTATATGCCTGCCTGACAAGTGAAGTCTACTGGAGGGGTGCTCCTCTTTGTCCCACAAAAAGGGATAATACACCAGGAAGGAATGGGAAAGGGCACTCTCTGTGGTGGCACCCCAACTGGGGAGTACCCTTCCCTTGGAGACCTGAATGGCTCCAACACTGTTATCATATCAGCATCAAGTCAAAATGTAGCATTTTATTAAAGCCTTACAGCTTAATTGATTTTATCCAGTTTTTGTATGTGCTATGCATACACTACTTTAAATTTAAGTGGTTTTAAATTGACTAGTTTTCAACTGAAAAATGATGTAATATAGGTTAGTCTTTTTAAATTATTGCTATTTGTAATTGATTTATTTGAAAGCCACCATGAGATCTTCAGATATATTTGTTGTTTGTTGTTGTGTGCCTTCAAGTCATTTCCAACTTTTAATATATATTTCAAATATATGACAGGATATATATATATATATATATATATATATATATATGAATTAAATAAGGACATAAATTTCAAGTTGTATTAAATAAGGACATAAATTTCAAGTTGTATTTTCCTTTTGAAATCCTATTAGTATTTCAAAAGGAAAGTATAACTTGGAATTATACTCCATCCAACCCTCATTAAGTTAGATATTTTGATATGCAGATCAATTTTAGTATAAATTCAACAAACACTTTCAAATAAAGGTAAAGATTGGTTCTAGTTTAAGGTTTTTTTAAGGGAAGAACTAAGGCTAAGATTGTTTTCTATTCATTTTTATATGATTGTCAATGGTAACATACGTTTTTCAAAGGTTCCAGTTCATTCCAATCCACATTAGGAAAGAAAGAAAAAAAGGGTTAGTCTGACATCTACAAAAACAACTCCACTTCTGGCAAATCTCACACTTTAGGAATCCCAGGGCCTGAACACGCAGGTCAAAATAAATCTGCTTTGGGCCATTTTGGAGGTATGCTGTTTAAATGCTGCATGCAACCAAAAGGCTGGAAGTTGCACCAAAGCCGCACTCCAGTCCTAGGGACTACAGTGCAGCTTTGGCGCAGCTTCTGGCCTCTTAAGATGCATGTGTCATTTAAACAGCATACCTCCAAAGTGACCCGAAGCAGCTTTATTTTGGCCTGTCTGTTTGGGACCCCAAATAACTTTTACAAGTCTTTCCTGCATTTCTAACCCCTACTTTTAATCAAAAGTTGGGTTGCATCATGATCACCCCAGAGATCAAATTCTTTCCCATAAGCTCAGAGATATTTCAGGTCAGTTTTTAAAACGTTACTTCCAAAAGAGTTAGGCAGCACTGTTAGAAAGAAGCAACCCACTGAATCCTTTGTTACAGTGAGGATTCATTTTTTGTCATTTTGGTCAATTACAAGATCATATAAGAGCTTATTTTTGATGTGTTATACATTCCTAATCAATCTAAATACTGCTGTTATGTTTATTCAAGACAAGTCTCGTTTGAAAAAGTGTTTTAAATCCTAGCACAATAGGCAAGATTTTATCTATCTAATTTTGTTGTCTGACTCATGGCAACCCTAAGGCAAACCTATCACAGGGTCTTCTTGACATAATTTGTTCAGAGGGGGTTTGCTCTTGCCCTCCTCTGGGGCTGAGAGAGTGCGACTTGCCCAAGGTCACACAGAGGGTTTCCATAACCAAGTGGAGATTCAAACCTTGATGTCCCAGTGTCCTAGTCCAACACTCAAACCATTATACCATACTGGCTCTCATCTATCTAAAACATATATTCTTAAACTTCCTCCTAGTACAAATTGCCATTGAAGACTGTTATCTGCTTTTTATTAACCAGAATACACATTTGTAAAATATGTGAACTAAGAGCAATTAAGGATAATAAAAGAAGACCCTACATCTCTCATATATAAACTGACCAATAACATTCTACCTTTTCCCCTTCTCAAGTCTCACCAAATAACGGTCCAAAGAAACAAATTAAACCAGTCATGCCATGATCTGGCAAAATGCCCCACAGCCACAGTTGAAACTTTATATGAACAGCAAGCTGATTAGTGAATAATTCAGATACCCTAGTTCTCATTCAGGCATTGTTAAGGTAAGTAGAGTACCAATATTTGTTGCCTGAATTTATCCTATCCCAATATATGGGCAGGGACTGAAACCTTGTGAAAATACTGGTTTGATTTTTTTTAGACAGAAGAAAAACCTCCCAAGACAATACTCTGTCACACATAAAGAAATTTCAGCCTTTCTTAGTTGAAAACAGACTGCTTGCATCTAATGTTTGCTTTCTAAGCATCCAATTACAGAGGAGGGGGGAATATTGTGTTTTATTCAGTGAAATTATATCCCCCTTCATTTATCTGCCATGTATCTTGAAGCAGTATATAAGACAGAAGTGAGCATATATAGTTCTTGGCCTAATATCATGCAGTGTTTACCAGAAGCCCTCCATAAGCATCACTTCAGCTCCCTATCTCTGCTATCCATTGAAAAAAAGGAATTAAAATATATCCCAAACCTGGGAGACTGATGCACCAGCAAATGTATGGTGACCAAAGAAGTTGATTGTGAAGAGAAGGGCCTGGAGAAAACTTGCAAGCACTGACTACTTGACAGTATGAGAGCAATGAGATATTGCTACAATAATATCAATGAAGTTGAGGTGGAGATTTATAGTATATGCTGGAAGCTTGCGCTGGAAGAAGCCTTGGCGCGCCAGGAAGAGGTAATAGGGCACAAGCCCCGCTTGACTGTACGCGTTTTTTCCCCTTGGCATAAGGGAAGGTTGCACTGTAACAACATGGAAGATAAAAAGAAGACAGCATTTAAAAAAAAAATCACAGCTTAACTGTTTGTGAAAATGAGGTCTGCCAAAAAGATAGAAAAGAAGACACCAGACAAGCTTCATAACAAGTATGACTGTGCATACACACACACACACACACACACACACACACTATATATATATATATGTATGAAGAAGTATTCAACAATTTGATTCCATTACATACAGTAGGGTGTGATAGAGGTTTACCATTTCATCACCAGTTTTTATGAATTGTGGTTGGTTCTTAGTGGTTAGAATAAGTAACCAATTACTGTTCAGTGTATAGAATATTAGTTACTTAATTTCCTAAAAAGCTATATAGAGCTGCAATATCGTTTTCACAACAGACTGGCTTTTTTACACATGGCAAACTTTATCCAGTCTATAACAAAATAGCAAGTTCAACTTTTTACCTTCAACTTCTTCACTCAGCTGATCTGAAAATAGCTACCTACAGCTACAGTATGCAACCTGCCTTCTGGGTTGTTTTAATGACTCAACCAAATCTACACTAGCTCTAAAAATACTATTGTTCAAATCAAGTGATGATGAAGTAAGAATATTTGAATGCAAACTTATGCCTAGTTTATTATCCATTCCTCTCCTCCACCTGTTAATGACAAAAATAGCCAAAGGATTTAAAATATGCCATTCTTGCTTCTTCTGTCCTATCATCAGATCTAATGAACCCAAAACACTACCTCACAATTTCAAAACCAATCAAAACTTTTCACCTAGAACAGGCATATATATAGACAACATTTCCGACGGAATGGAAAATGTAATGCTTGTTCCCTGCTGAGCCAATGCTGGCAGCCTACATGTCCTCTGGGCTGGAATACTTCACACACATTACACCCACAGTAACTATTCAATTCAGCCTAATGATTCATTGATGAGTATACTAAGCCAGAGTGTACTAAGGCTGCTCTGGTGATCTATACTTACCTATTTTGGGCTCTGTCAAAATACAAGCCATTCTTCTACGCTTTTTTATGCACACAACACACACATACAGACTTTTTCTCCAGTTTCTATAATGTGATAGAACTTCTGCAGAAGATAAGAAATGGCAAAATATGCAATTCAAATGTCCATTCTACATTTTCACAGCCTTCACTAAAAAATAACAGGCCAAAAGGGCAATACAACTAGGACACAGGTGATCATTAGAAAGGAAGATTCCTGCAAGGGTTGAAAGGATTACGGTTACAGTTCACTGCAACAGGACTCAAAATTTAATCTTGCAGCCAAATACATGTATTTGTAAAACAAAACCTTTGAAAATAAGCCTCCGTTCAGGTATTTCCCCTGTTTCTGTTTTAAAAAATACATCCTGATGAAGATCACAAATTAATCTGGGGATGGAAGTAGTAGGAAGAAATTAGTGATTATTTTAAATGGGAAAGGTGAAACATACTTTTAAAAGCTTAACAGGAAATATTGTACATACTCACATATAAGTCTAGAAATTTTAGTCTAAAAATTAACCCCCCAAAAAATTCAGTTGACTTATGCATGGGTCAATATCACTACTGTACTTTTAACTCTCATAAAAATAGAAAAACAAAAGTGTAATCTGTCCTGGAAGCACTAACCTTCCTCTGCTCTCTCATCCATCTATCCTTCAGTGTGAACATAAACAGTTATGCCTCATGCAATTTTGAAAGTTCTTTAGCATTGTTTTGCCTTGCTTCATCCTTTAGATCCTTTGTTACATGGCCCTAAGTCTTATTCTTAACTTATGCACAGGTCATATCAAAATCCATCATTTTGACCTCCAAACCTGCCCTTGACCTATACATGAGATTGACTTGCAGTCGAGTATATACAGCAGTTAATTTCCAAGCTTAGACTAAATCTATTCTCACTGTTCAGTGTAAGATATTTTCAAGGTAACTCACAAAATTAAAAGACTAAAAATATACAAACAGTACTAAAGCAAAGCATTATAAAACAATGGATGAAGACATAGTAGACACAACTTTCATCACTAAAAATAACCCTCAAAATTTGGAATAATGAACCGTCAGTGCTTGATGCCAGAATGATAAAGTAAGCACCAAAGAATGTGTTTACGTAAATGGGTGAAATGGCTCTCTCCCCAATCACCGCCAGCCTTATCTGAAAAGACCTCCAATGAAGTCCTCATTGCTCAGGCAGGCTGATGTGATTTCTGCTACAAGAAATAGCTGCGAAAAAGAGAAAGGAATTAGCTCTTACAAGGAGAATCAGCAATCCCCAGATTAAAAAAAAAGAATATGAGAATGTATATGGAGTTACCATTATATCCAAAAGAATGATAAACATTTTCCTCAAGCACATTTTGTTTATGTCATCAGGATAAAGACTGCAAAACCATGTTAGGAGTATGCTTGCAAACAGGCTAGTTTCTCCTAGACATTTACTCCCACAACATCCATGAATCTATTACACTAGTGTTTATCTACATGTTGTGCTTGAATTCAAAATTTGTGCATCTGTGAAGATACAAAGGTTATTCTATTTCCTTGTATATTTTTACAACATCAGAAAATAAACTATGAAATCTGCTTAGCAGACCCCAGATTGGATTCAAAGAGCCTACTCCATTATCCATTGATTTGTATCATCTCATCAAACATATGTATACATATCAGAATAAGCAATTACTGCTATTAGTGACCTCTTCAACTGCTCGAAAAATTTTTTTGTGGGTCTAACTTTAGTCTAGTTAATATTTCCTCAAGAAGATAATGGGGAAACATGTTCATCATCATCCACATTATGCTCTGAACATACCAGCAGCTGGGAGAGGCTGCTAGAAGCAGCACAAACTGGATCAGGGCCAAATTAATTAATTTGATACCAAGCTTTTTTTTTCATAAATGAGTTTCCAAAGACAATCTATGAGCAAGTCAGATAAACAAATTCACAACAGGGCAAAAGAAAATCTTGAGTATATAAGAAATGACACCTCATCTTAAAAGAGATGCATGTGAATCTTCCAATTCAGATGTACCCAGACAGTGGAAAATTCAACACTATGAACCAAAGCTTATTAGAAGAGGACATGCCCAACCTCTTCTACACACAGAGAGAGAGAGAGAGAGAGATGCTCTCCATGACAGCCAGTCAGTCACATAACTAATCAGCACTGGATACTCCATCTCTCCTTTCTCAGAAAACTCCTCTGATGTATAGCAGTAATTGCCTTTTCCCATTAGGCCACTGTGACAACAGCTGCCATGGCAACTAGCAATGATTTTAATAAATCCAATCTGCTTTTTCAAGGACATCACATGCATGCCAGCAGTGACAGTGCTACAGATAGTGTAAGATTTTTGAGGGGAGGACTGCCATCAACTGCAAGGTCAAAGGTTTAACATCCAAAGACAAACAAGGCAGCTATGGAAAGAGCAAATATTTTCTTTTCTATACAGGAAGCAGCGAGCCCAATTATATGAACCAAGACTGTAGGATAACTCTCTATAGAGAGGGAAAGATAAGAACAAGCCTTTTTTTACAGAACTCAGGGCTTTTGGAAGAGAGATTGGGCCCCATAAAGTCAACACTAGGACCCTCCAATAACACTTCATAAAACATTTGCCTTATTAAGTCACAGGAAGCCAGAGCAGATAATATATAAGCAGCAACTACAGGATGGAATACCAAAAATATCCTTTGCTGTTCAACTTTGAGAAGTGAAATGTTTTCAGATGCTTTTCCAATAAAAACCATCTGCAACTACTCCACTGACATGCTATGCAGACTATCTGCATATAACCACTGGATTCCCCTCTAAGCAGTCAAGAATATTTCCAAACAAAAATCACTCAGGAGCTATAGCAATTCTTTTTGCTGCCTTTACCCAGACATTAGGATGTGACTATTCTTCAACGTTGGCTTTATAAAGCAGAAGATTTTTAAAGAACGGGGTGGATATTGTATTCTTTTAAAGTATTTTAAACACAATCTGTTTTAATATTGTAATAATTTAATTCTGTTTAATGTAACATTTTTCTATATTTTTAATTGTACTGTTTTTAATCTTGTAAGCCGCTCTGAGTCCCAGTTTGGGGGAAAGGGCAGGATATAAATAAATATAACAACAATCACATCTTTAAAACAATACTAAAATTGAAAGTAAAAAATTGGGGCTAAAATAGCATCCCACCCCCACCAGCTTTACCACTTTCCTTTAACATTAAATTCCCTATAGTCATCTGCCCACCACAGAAGAGCCAGAGTGGTGCAACAGTTTGTGTTGGGAGTGGATGCGGTAGAACAGGGTTCAAATCCCCACTCAGCCATGGAAAGCCACTGGGTAAACCTGAGCATGTCACACTCTCCCATCCTCAGAGGAAGGCAATGGCACCCCCCCCCCCCAAAACAAATCTTGCCAAGAAACCCCTGTGATGAGTTCACCTTAGGATCGCCATAAGTCAGGAATGATTTGAAGGCAGCCAACAAGAACATTTGCTCACCAGCACCAACACAAATCCCTTAGGAATTTGATATAGCCTTGGCACTTTTTGTTTGACTGAATCTAGATTAAAATGCATAAAATAAGGCTGGTGGGAAATTACCCTGAATACCACCACCCCTTAGAAGCACCTTCTTATTATTGTTCTTGTTGCAGTGTATCTTAAAGTAATTTCCAACTTAAGGCAACCCAAAGGTGAACCTATCATGGAATTTTCTTGGCAATATTTGTTCAAAGGAAGTTTGGCATTGCCTTCCTCTGAGGCTGAGTGGCATTGGAACTCTGGTCTCTAAGAATCCTAGTCCAACATTCAAACCACTGCACCATGTTGACTCTACTGGCAGCCCCCTATCCCTCCTCCAAAGGATCCTGTGAGGTTCAGAATACACTGCTGAGTATGTGTGCTATGTTCCTGGGGACTGATGCACAGTGTTGCCAACAAGCCTCAAAGATATTCCCCGGAATGTTTTACCAAAATCCAAAATCCCCAGAATTCCCCAATACTTATTATTATTATTCAATCAAAATCCCCAGAAAGAAATTAATTAAATTCCCTGGATTCTGGGGAACTCCCCAGAAATTGGCAACACTGCTGAGGGAGACCTTCAAAATTCAAACAGAAGCTACATGTACAAGCTACACTTCTCCATTTTTGGAATGTTGTTCTCTCATGCCTACATCAGTTCCACGCACCATTCATCAGAGTCCACTGAATTTCAGAGGAGTTGGAGTAGGAGTTGTTGTTAAGAATTCAGCATGTCTTGATCTGGATCCAGCCCTATGAGAACTGCCAAAGTTAATGTCATTGACTTCCCAAGTGTGCATTAATTTGGATCAAATTCATACATTGCTGGCCCTAGCTAGGTGCTTTTGAACAGAACAGGCCATCACTACATCTCATTTGGAAGGGCCAAACCTTCTGTTCCATATAATTAAATGGGTCATTACATTAAATAGCTAAAGAAGGCCAATTTAAACACTACTGTGATCTCTTTCTTGCAGTTGAAATGTAGCTCAGTTAAGCATAGAAACAAGACAGTCTCATTCGTGTCATATGTGAGTATTACCATACAAAGCAGGGACAAGCAAAATGTGGCTCTAGGGCTGGGCCGCATGCAGTCTGTAAGCCAATATTATGGCCCTTGACCTCTCCAGACTGACCTTTTGCTGGACAAAAAAAAGGAGAACTGCCTTTCCTTTCAATAGGTTGCAGGCATTCTCTGCAGTACTTCACATTAAAAAAATACTGGATGTACAGTATTTAGTCAGTCATTCAAGAGGCTTACATCTATCTGGACCTCTTTTTTCCCCCTTTGAAGCTATAGGTGCTTCCAGGGTCTTTTTCTTTCCTGACGCGTTTGTTAATATGAGGTTGTACAAGCAAACTTGCAACAGTGCACATCTAGAATTAATGTTTCATTATTGATGGTAGGTCAAGAACAACACCTTCCAGTTTCATAAACTCATTGAACTGACACCCTTCAGAGACTGAAAATTTCTTTAACAGTGAACTCCAAGAAGCTTTGCATTGACTTACCTGTTAAAAACAGAGTGTATAGTGGTGCACCACTGTCATTTGCATTAACAATTAACATTTTTTTTAATTTGCTGCCTACCACTGCACTTTAAGCATCATATGAGCTTGGGAATTTCCTTCAAAGTGCAAGGACACAAAGTTTGAAATGCCACCAATAGCTAGTAGTCACATAGACGTCTTTAAACTGGCAACACCAAGCAGGCTGGATTAACTTTCAGAAGAGAGGAGAAAAAGAAGCACTTTTGGAAACTGGGTTTGAATGGACCTCGTATGAGATTCAGCACAATATGATTTCTGCCATCGCTTAAAATCCAGAAGAAAACTTAGGAGAAAGGAAGTGAAGTAATACATAACATGATGACAGGAATAAATATTACTCTCAAAAGGTTAAGTATAATCCAGTCCCTGTTTGCACAGGCAGAGGACAAAGTGCATAGGTCTCTGTGTGCACAAAGCTACCTTGAGATACAGATACAATTGGTGCCTGCACATGCGCAAACCTGCCATCACAAGATTATCGTCCCATGGTTATTCTTAAAAGGTAGCAAGACATACACAGAACCTAGCCATGCTGATCTGAAACACACCAGCATGTGTGTGTGCATGTGCCTTTAAGTCATCTATCAATTTATGGTGACCCTATAAATTTCATAAGGTTTTCTTAGGTAAGGCATACTAGTAGATGGTTTTGGCAGTTCCTTCCTATGAAATACAGCTACAACACCTGGTATTCCTTAGCAGTCTCCCATCTGACCTTGGTGAGTTTCCAAGATCAGACAGGATCTAGTGCCTTTAAGGTATTTTGGCCCTTAGACAGGCATAGAGCAACAGTTTTCTTTTCAGTAAGAAAGTCTTAGGGTCCATTTACACTGTAAAGGTAATGCACACCACATTCAATGCTATAGATCCAGCCTGTGGAATCCTGAGATTTGTAGTTTTACAAAGTCTTGAGCCTTCTCTGCTAAAGAGTGCCTCACAAAACTACAAATCCCAACATTCTTTAGGATGGGGCCATGGCAGTTAAAAGTGGTGTCAACTTTCATGATTTCTACAATGTAGATGCACCCTAAATTAACATTAAGAGAAGGAAGGAATAGTTGTATCTTTTCCGTTTGACTATATCTTATCTTGCTGAACCAGCAACAAAGTCAGTAAATGAAAATGTAAAAGGTGAATCCTTGAGCAACAACAAAAACTGAAATACTTTCCAACTCTCTCAGAAGTAAGCTACAGACCCCTAAAAGAAAAAAATACCCCTAGAATAAAAAAAAAATGCAACCACAGAGAGCAAATGATATGCCTGCCATCATAGTTACAGACTTATACCAACCCACATGATACTAAATAAAGTTTAAGTGAGACCTTGTTGGGTCAGCAGTTGTGGGCATAGCCTCAGATGATAGTAATTACTCTATTTATTTGAAAGGGCCTCCTAAAATAAGTAGACCAAAAAAGCTGTAACATCTGTGTACTGAGAGAAGAGCATGAGCACTGTCCAGATCTCAGGACCTCAAGAGCCTCTAGGGAAAGCGCATTTGTTGTTATTACAGAAAAGCATTACATAAGAATGCTTATTTAGCTTACTTCTCTTAGAACACAGAAAAGAATTTGAACACATACTGCAATATGGAAATAGGTCCCAACTTTTCTTTCCCCCCCCCCCCCCCCCCGCTTTTTACAGTACAGCACTAAGTAGTAATTTTGCTTTGCTACAACAAGACACACTGGAAGGAAGTGTGACATAACCATAATGGTGAAGAGGGCAGATAAATACTCTATCTATGCTGTTAACCATTATCCCCAGAAGAAATGCCCCAATTGCAGCTGCATGATTAAACTGCCCACTAACCAGAGTGCAACAACAAAGCAATCTAATAAAAATTCAACTACTGGAATATCCTCAATCAATCGAAATAGTGAAACTCTTATTATCCTCCACATATCCAAATAGAATCACAGATTTATGGTCTCGGTCAGCCTAGATAATGAAAAGAGTTTCTATCAGCCAAATTATCCCAAAAAAATCACAACCCAAATTTCTTTCCACTGAAGTTGTAAATGTTGTGTACACCACTGAAGACACCCCAATATTATTACTACTGCAAAGCAAATATAAGACAGCCAGCACTCCATTCAAATGTCTCCCTGCAGGACCTCATTATTTAAGTAACAGAGGCATTTTGTCACAATTCCCATTCCTTCATCACATGGCTAGCTCACAAGAATAACACATGACATACTATTACCATCCCAATCCTATCTCATTAATTTGGAATGCCCACGTGTGGGTGGTCCTTAAAGAGCTGGAAAGAAAACTGAAATGAGAACAAGCATTATAAAATATACCCAACTGTCAGGTGAAGGCTAATAGAGAGAATTCCCGCAGATCGCATTTAGCTGTATAAGAAACTTTGAAATAATAGCAGGATAATAATAGATCTTTCTAGTTTTAAAATGAAAATACAGAAAATACTGAGGACTGCCACATACTTTATCAGACTTGGATGCTAAACTGACTAGTGTGTTCACCCTCAAATAACAGAATTTGGACTCTGAACACTTTGAAACATGTGTACATGTTTGTAGTCTGTTCAACAAGAGCAGTGGATCTGACCTAAATTCAGGACTGGTTTTATTAAAAAATAGCATAGAATAAAAAATGGAAAAGAAGAGGCTGGTAAAGAGAATTAAATCTAAGAGGTTGGGAAAGTTGTTCTAATTCTTGAGTAGTAGAACTGGCACTGTGGCATGACAGTTGCATTTTAGAGTCACTTCAATGCAACTATAAAATGCTGTTCAACATATCGCTCCAGCAAACTGGAACTAGTTGGCCCTCTAATTGGCCTACTCATTTCACTGCTGGATGCTCTTATTCCTTACATACAATCACTCAGACAACACAATTGTAGGTACACCTCAGCACTTCAATGAAAGCAAGTTTAAAAGAAAAACTGGCCTGGCTCACCCAAATACCTACCAATTTCTGTCCAGTATGTTAGGGCTGATATCTCTACAGCACTATATAAATAAAGCATAATAATAATCTCTACCAATTTGCTCACGTCTGCTAGGCAAAGGAGCATTAACTTTGATAAATTACTTACTTACTTTCTTCATAATTTGGACTCTGAACACTTTTTAGTGGCCCATTGGCCATCTTGCCTGATTAAAAGGTTCTAGAGAACTTGTAAGCTTGCTCAGTATTTTTTAACCTTTGAATCAGTATAATAAAAGGCATTTATTCATGAATAGTGGGGGGGTGTTTAGTCAGAAGCAAATCTCTTTGAGTGTTGTGAGGTAAGTGAATATACTGTTGCACCTTTTATATTTCTAAAGGCACTGATACTGTGGTTTTACTAATACTGTATACAAATGTATGTAAGTGAGTAAATACTTTATTACAGTCACAGACCAGTATATAAAGATCAATTACAAGTATGATTACAAACATTTAAACGATCCTAATGAAGTAAAACAAGCGAAACTTACATACTGCAATCATATTTGTAATTGATTTTTATATACTGGTCTAAGATGGTAATAAAGTATTTAACACATTTATTATTAATTTACCAGTTACAGGGTTAATTTTTCATTAATTAAGTTTTTTAATGTCTCTAGCCAATGATTTAGATTGTTTTATAAATCACATAAATATATAAGCTACTTTAATTTTTCAAAAACATTTTTCAAAACGTCCTCACAAATGGAAATAAATTTCTTCTTCCATGCACCAATATAATCAAACCCTGCTTCCTACTTAAGTACTTCCTTCACATTTTTTTACATTAACACATCATTTTAATAATGTAATAAACAACTTATATGATGAAACTACCAAAAAAGCCACAATCCAAATCTAAAACTAGCTACTGTACTGCTATGAACTACATAAACTAACCACTACACAAAATAACTGAATAACAAAAAGGCACAAAAAGGAAACAAAAATGATTTCCACCTCCCCAGCTAATGGTTATAATTATCAAACTATCCTACTCTCTCTCTCTCTCTCTCTCTCACACACACACACATATGTGAGATTAGACTTTGAAGAAAAAGATATGAAAGCTGAGGGACGGAAAATCTATAATTTAGTATGTACAGACGATGTCATATTACTGACCAAAAATCACAGACACCTGGAAGGACATCTGTTGAAAATTAAGAATGAAAGTGTAGAAGTAGAACCACTGAGTTGGAAGGAACCCCATAGGTAACTTGCAACTTAAAACCATTAGACCTGATCCTTCCCTTTGCAATAGTTGAAAATAAACCTGCATTCTCCTCTCTGTGACATCCCTTTAAATATTTAAAGAGCACAATCAAGTCACCCCTCATTCTTTTCTTCATCAGGATGAACAGGGCCAGCTCCTTCAACCTTTCCTCATTTGTTTTGTTCTCTATACCTTTTATCATCCTTATTGTCCTTCTCTGAACCTACTCCAGCTTGTTCACATCAGTCCTAAAATGAGGTGGCCAGAACTGAACACAGTACTCCAGATGAGGCCTGACTAGTGCAGACTACAGTGGGACATGACCTCCCTTGTCTTGGAAACTATGATTCTATTACTGCAGGCTAAAATATTATTTGCCTTCTTTGCTGCTGGGTTATGTTCAATTAAATAAATACATTTATGAATCCCAAGGTTCTTTTCACATGTATTGCTGCTAGGCTGAGTATCCTCCTCTCCAGCATTTGGTTATTGTGGCCTAAATGCAGCACTACAGTTGAATATTAAGAAAACAAAAATAATGACTCCGATGATATATGTAACTTAAAAACAGATAATGAAAACAATTTGCTTATTTATTTATTTAGAGTATTTATACCCCGCTCTTCAGCCATAAAGGTTCTCAAAGGTCTTACAGATTGTTAATTTGACAGTTCCCTACACTCAGGTTACAATATAAAAAGACATGACACAAAGGAGAAGACAGTGGCAGTGGGGAAAGGGATCAAGTCCAGCAGATACTGCTGGTTCTTCTCTCCCTCCAAGGTCAGGGTGGCAGTAGTTAAGGAGGAAGGCCTTCATCTGCCTGTAAACTAGGCATGGTGGAGCTGTGAAATAGTCCAAAAATGTTCTATACCATGTCCCAGTCATAAATCAAAATGGAGACTGTACTGGAAGGACAACTATGAGAGAACTATTTAAGATCTTATGATGATTAATCGAGCGCAGCAAAGAATCCCAGAAGAAAATCAGCATATGCTTTATAAACTATAACAAATCCTTTGACTGCATAGGACATGAAAAGCTATGGATGACTTTTAAAGAAATGAGAGAGGCACTATATTTGATAGTCCTGATGAGGCTACTGTTAGAACAGAATATGAAGAAACAAAATGATTCCCAATTGACAAAGGGGTAATACAAGGCTGCATTCCATCACCCTATTTGTTCAACTTGTATAAAGAAAATATCAAATGAAGAGCAGGTTTAGATTCAGAAGAAGGGGAAGAAACATCAACAATTTAAGATATGCAGATGGCACCATACTGCTAGCGGAAAATAACAGACTTGCAAAGGCAGGCTTCCTGCTGACCATAAACAAAAATTATGGCCATGGAGAATCTACATAAATTCAAATTGAAATGAAGAAATCGAAATAGTTAAAAGATTTCCTGTACTTTGGATCAAATACTGTTCAGAACAGAGACTGCAGTCAAAAAATCAGAAGAAGACTAGGAATGGGAAGGGCAGCTATTAAAGAACTAGACAAGATCCTAGAGTATAAAGATATACAACTAAGCACTGAAGTTAGAATTGTCCAATCCATTGTATTCCCCATTACCATGTACGGATGTGAAAGCTGAACAATAAAGAAAGTGTACAGGAAGAAAATCAACTAATCTGAAATGTGGTGCTAGAGAAGAGTGCTGAGGATACTGTGGGTGACCAAAAAGACAAACAAATGAGTCCTAGAACAGATCAAGCCAGAACTTTTCCTAGAAGCCAAGATGACAAAACTGAGGCTGTCATACTTTGGCCACATCACGAGAAGGTGGGACTCACTAGAAAAAACAATAATACTAGGAAAGGTAGAAGGTAATAGAAACAGGCAGGCCACACACCAGATAGGTGGAAGAGCTCACCGGCCTGAATCTGCAGGACCCAAGAGGAACAGTGAAGGATAGGGGGTTTTGGAGATGTGTCATCCACAGGGTTGCCATGAGTTGATGATTAAAGGAAAGTTAACAACACCTTCTTCTGTAGAGAAAATGCAGCCAGTTGAACATTCTTGGAAGACCCCTTTCATATTTTGTATAGAGAACAGCTCTATCGTTTTGGAAAAGTGAAAATGCCTTTGTGAAAAATCTAAACGGCTTGCTCAGCAAACATTTTATTCCAAACATGATGATTTACTATAGAAAACAATGGTTGTCATTATATACCTCAAGCAAAGAATGAATGAATATGATATGTGGGTGACTTTTCTTGGAGAGAACCACAGTCATGTATTATGATACAGAGTTTAGGCTGATACTACATACAGATTAACCCTCTTACTAATGAAAGCATCACTCCCACAGAGAGAAAGTCATCTAGTTCTTTCAGTGTTGAGGACCAGTACATGCAGTGCATAGAAAGTAGATCTATGACTTCGGAAATCTTGGTCCACATCCCCTCTCAGCCACATAGCTTCACTGGGTGTCCTTGGGCCAGTCACCATCTCTTAGTCTCAACTACTTCAAAAGGTTCTTATGAGGATAAAGGGATGGTGTGGGAATACAGTCTTATAGTATTTGAAATAAAAACAGGATATAAATGCAATAATAATAATAATGCCAGTGCCAACCAAGACACAGCTAAACCTAGGATGCCAAATCTATACTGCAACATACTATTATGACCTACTTCACTGGCATTCAAGTAGTACTAGCTAACAATGATTTGACATGTTTGATTAGGTATAGATGCACAGCTGAAAAAAGAGTAAATCAGTTATCTCCTTTACCTTAACCTGTCTTGTACCTGTCTGTCTCCCTTAAATTCAAAGATCAGATGGGATTTGGTGCCTTTATGGTATTTAGGCTTCCTCTTTTTAAAAATTGATTAGGTAAAATTCCATATACAGGTGTTCACTTGAATTCCTACCTTTCACTTTTTAAGTTGGAACACACTGACTTCACATAAGCAGTTCTATGAAAAGTTTGTGAAATTTATCACACTGTCAGAAGAAGGCACTACAAGACAAAGCTGATATTCTTTAGCACAGAGCTGATTTATTTCTGGGTGGCAGGTAGTACAGAAGCAAAAATGCAGTACGAAAGTAGCAAGAAAACCAAAGGTGCACTTTAAGAGAAGATGCAAGATAATACAAGTGAAGATATATTCTGATATGAATAAGGGATACAGTGGACCTTCTGCAGAACTCTGTAGGCAAAACTGCTTCCCTTCCATAATAGGCATGTGTTTTTGCACTGTTGGCACTGTCAGTTCCGAGAACATTGTAAGATAACAAGAATCCTACAGGTTTGTTTACAAATGCTTCTGCTTTTCCCTATCACCATCTGGCATGCAAGAACTCTACCCTGTGCATAGCAATTCAAACATGCACATTTTCTCACCCAAACTGTTTTGCAAACTATGGTGACTTAGCTGTGTGTGTGTGTGTTAGCGCATGTGTGTGATATATACACAAAACAATCTACCTGTAACTCTGTGCCTAAAAATAGTTCCAACATGACAACAAAAAATAAGATTACACATGGTTAAGATACCAGAGCAGCAATGCTAAGTCACATGAGGAGAAAAACAGCATGAAGATTATTGGAACTCTTTTATGTAACTAACCAACCTTCCCAACCTGAATGCAGCACATCTGCCATTTAGCACAGCATGAAAGAAACCACTTAGGTCAGATATTATGCTGCAGCTATTGGTCTCCGTCTTCCTCCCTTGCTACAAGAAATAAATCCTGGATTCATATAGCAGCCATGATCCGATTTGTCCCAATCCCAGCTCAAGCAGCTTTATGCCACCCCACTAACAAGATCAGTACTAGCCAAACAGGGTTTATCCAGGCTGATCAGAGATGGATTAGATAATGAAACCCTAACAGCATAAAGCTGTCTGCTTTTGCAGGGGATAACGTACAACACATATGAAATGTACGGCACACTGCCTGCCTCCCCCCACCCCCCCGCCGCTGCCAAAAATAACAAGTAGCCTATTTTACCAAGCTAGCACCTTCACACCACCTCCATAAACTACAACACAGAATATATCATACACACAAACACATTTTAAAAACAGTAAATATTTAGCTAAACTCTAAAAGTTTAGCTCAACACTAAATGTTTATGGGTATCTGCCACTTTAGTACTACAAGGTGATTACCCTTTATCCAAAAGGCTTGGGACAAGATGTGTTTTGGATTGAGTGGGCAGATTTTGAAATATCTGCATATACACATATGACATATCTTGGAGATGGTACCCATACTTAAACATGAAATTCATTTATGTTTCATATACACCTTATAAGTTAGCCCTCCATATCCATGGATTCTTTATCCTTGGATTCAACTATCCACAGCTTGAAAATATTCCAAAAGTGTATAAATTCCAAAAAGCAAATCTTGATTTTGTTGTTTTATATAAGGGACACCATTTTTCTATGCCATTGTATACAATGGGACTTGAGCATCCACAGATTTTGTTATCCACAGAGTGTCCTGCAGCGAAACCCTAGCAGATACTAAAAGCCCACAGTACACATGAAGGTAATAGTACACAGTATTTTAAATAACAACACTGAACCATCAGAAAGCAACTGATTTCTCATACCTTGGATTAAACATTGATCAGAATGGAGACTGCAGTCAAAAAAATCAGAAGATTAGAAATGGGAAGGACAGCTATGAACACTAAAATTAGAATCATTCAAGCCATTGTATTCCCTATTACAGTCGGCCCTTCTTATACACTGATTTTGTATACATGGATTCAAGCATAAAAGTATAAATTTCAAATATCAAACCTTGATTTTCCAATTTTAATAAGGAACACCATTTTGCTATGTCATTATATTTAATGGGACTTGAGCATACACGGATTTTGTTATAAACAGGGGATCTTGGAACCAAACCCAAGCGTATAACAAAGGTCCACTGTACCATGTAAGGCTTGTGAGAGCTGGACAGTGAAGAAAGTAGATAGGAAGAAAATTAATTATTTTCTGAAGTGGTGCTGGAGAAGAGTGCTGATGATACCATGGACAGGTAAAAAGACAGACAAATGGGGCCAAGAACAGATCAAGCCCGAACTCTCTCTGGAAGTCAAAATTACTATATTGAGGTTGTCATACTTCAGCCATGTAATGAGAAGGCACAACTCGTTAGAAAAAGACAGTGTTACTTGTAAAAAGAGAAGACTACATGCCACATGGATGGACTCAATCAGGGAGACCATGGGCCTGAGGCTGCAGGACCTGAGTAGGGAGATATAGGATAGGGGACTTGGAGACGTCTCATTCACAGGGTCGTCATGAGTCGAGATTGACTCGAAAGCAGAGAAAATCAACATTGCTGATTTATATAAAAATGTGCATCCCTCTCGCATGTTTAAGAAATGGGATCTTCAGGGCCTCTAATGATCACAAAATCAATTACACTGTAAAGCCAATTGAACAAACTATACAACAACATCAGAGAGCATCAAGAGCAACAAATTCCAGACGGAAATCAAAACAAAGAGCTTCCACTCAAGGAAACACTTTTTTAAAAAAAAATATTCTGCAGGAGATGGGATTAACTAAACATCACAGGGGCTAGGCTTTTCAGAATATAGGTTCAAGCACTAAAATTATTTCCAACCCTCCTCACTTCTTCAGAAGGCAAAACAGGAATCAGAGCTTTCTTCATAAATGCAACATAGAAGTAAGTTCACATTGAAAGAGACAGTCCTTTGGGTATCATAGGTCCAAAACACACTGCAGAAATAACCCAGTTTGAGTCCGCTTTAATTGTCCTGGCTCAATGCTAAGGAATTCTGGGAACTGTAGTTTTGTGAGACATTTACCGTTCTTTGTCAGAGAGCTCTGGTGTCACTATAAACTAGAATTCCCAGGATTCCCTAGCACTGAGCCAGGGCAGTTAAACATCTCAAACTGGATTATTGTTGCACTGTGTTCTGGACCATAGTTAAAGGTTTGAGGATACAAACCGTGTATGCTTGAATCTGTGTATAAAAAATCCGTGTATAAGAAGGGCTGACTGTAATTTTATTATTTTGTACGATGTAGCTTTCATTCCCTTTCTTATTCCCATGGTAACATGGGGGAAAAGAACAAATATGTTCTTGGACAATAAAATAAAAGTTCTTAAGGCAAGGAGAAAAGAAAGAGAAGCTAATCTCTAAAAGTCTTTAATATGCTTTCAAACCCATAAAATGTAATTTATAAGAGTAGAGGATCAGCCGTTTACTACTTACAGCAAACTACTTCCAACTTGATACATTTTTCCAGACATCTTGCCACGTATGATGCAAACGCTTCTTTTCATGCAACCTATCATTTTATATTTTTCAACATAAAGTTATGGCTTTACTGATCCTACAAAAATCACAATCATTTTTTTTCCCTAAACCAAGTTATACAGCTTTTTTAACACAGACATCACTCTTCCTGCATTACTAGCAAACCTAACTAACAAATGAAATTGAAGCCCAAAATATAATCGGAATATAATGGATACAATTTTAGCATTAACATTGCAAATTCACTGTGAATTCAAGTCTTCTACTCCAATTTTCATTCAGTTTTACTTTAAAAGCTATGCCTCCGGCACAGGAAACACAACACAAAATTATAAAGTCAAAGTCTCTCAAAGGCTTGAGAGCAGAGCAATTTACTAAAAATCCAATACAGATCTTTTTAAAACCTAAGTATAAATAGACCTGAAACGGCAGTAAAAAAAATAGCTTTATGACTATATATGAGACTGAGACAGAGGTCCAAATCACACTGCAGAAATAATCCAGTTTGAGGCTACTTTAGCAGCCCTAGTTCAGTGCTAGAAAATCCTGGGAATTGTAGTTTATTGTGGCACCAGAGCTCTCTGACAGAAAAAGTGAAACGTTTCACAAAACTACAGTTCCTAGAATTCCCTAGCATTGAGCCAGGGCAGTTAAAGTGGTCTCAAATTGGATTATTTCTGCAGTGTGTTTTGGACCATAGAAACACAGAGAATAACATCAACGTCAGTAAGATGTTGCTTTAATGTGCCTCAGCAAAACACTATCTTACCTATTTGGGACCAGCAACCATCATCATACAAGCTTTTAGGAGCTGGAGCAGCAGAAAGCTGCAAACTGAGAAGAATGAATCAAATTGCTTTCAAAGTGTGGGAACACAGTGTCAGCAACAAGCACCAAATTACTTGCCTAGCAAACCTCAGCAGCCTGAAACTTCTGTTACATACAGGTCACGATGCTGTATCACAGCTACATCTTCATAGATGCACCTTCTGATGAAAACCACCCCAATCCCACCTTGTAAGGAGCAAAAGAAAAGAAAACCCCAAACAGACTTGTATGTGTTTGGGGGGGGGGGTGTTGAGCATGGATGTGTCTACTATCTTCCTAGGTTTAGTTAGATGTGCTACAATAGGTATCCAAAAGGATCTCCTCAGGTCCTCAGGATACTCCTGCAAATGACATCCTTACAATGTATGCATCTACAGGAGAACAACTGGACACAACATGGAAATAGCCACATTGAAAATCTGTGTTGTCTACAAGGTGGACTGGTAGGGGATTTTGGTCACTACATGATCAGAACAAAATTCAAGTCTCTGCAAAAAAATGTGTTGCCCATTAAATCCAACATCTTGTTGTTATTCTATGCCTTCATTTCATTACCGACTTATGGCAATCCTAAAGAGAACCTGTCACAGGATTTTTTCAGGGTTTTTCTTCAGAGGGGGGGTTGCCTAACAGGATGTCAACCAATTTCAGTTTAGTGTAATTCCCCAACTAAAACCTAACTTTGCAATTCAAAAGAAAGCATTCGCGAGCGTTATTTTTAAAACAATTTACCTCATAGTTTACAAACAGTTTTGGCACAGAAACTATTGGTCAGAAACATATGGTCAGAAAATAAAATTCAAGTGCTTCAAATAAAATTCACAAAGCTTATGTAAACAAAAGGCACCAGCAAGAGACAAAAACTCTTTTTACCCTGCTCCAGAAGAAACCCAAGCATAATTTTCAACATTCCTGTCTTCTCCTTAGTTTACCAGGCCTCTATTCTCTCAGTTCCAAAATAAACAACTGCAAGAAAAAGCTACTGCTAGCAATTAGAAACACATACACAGTGACTAAAAGTTATATTCAGTTCTTCTGTTCTAGAACCTGCTCCACTGCATAATGAAATCCAGCATATAATGCAATCCAAGGCCATCCAGTGTTGTAGGAAAAGAGATCACAAATGACAGGTCTGGATCCACGTAAATAATTCTGTCCGTTTAATAAATTGTCCATCTATTTCAATTCATACTATGTATATTCTTAGAGCCAAGTAAAACAAGAAAGCTTTGAGACTGGCCTGGATGGCTTTCTGCCAGTCACTTTCTTCCAGACTTTGGGAGTTTGTTTATTTACCCCACCTTTTCCCCAGTTCTGGGACTTGGAAAATAACCTGTCTCACAGACTATTTCAGAGAACAGAGAAGCTAAAGATTATAACTTTTTCCCAAAGATATTAAGCAACCATAAATAAAAGTATACTCTGTGTATACTGTATACAGTATAGTCCCAGCAGTCAGCTGTTTCTGCAGTTCTTAAAACCTCCAACCCTAATTTATTGCACTGCTCCATATAATATATGAAATACCTGCATCAACATTTTTTCCCCTGAAATATACCAGGAACAAGTAGTAAGTGATGTGAACAATGTCAGTGATTAAGAGACGGTATCCAAGTTTTGTTCCTAGGAAGTAAATGCCTCATTAAAGAAGCACTTACCAACTCCTCAACCTTTGCAATTTCATAGCTCATGGTGCTCCTCTCCATTGGAGGATCCTGTTTTAGTCTTGCCTTATGATCATCCCTGGCTTATTTGAGATAACCTTGTAAACCAGGGATGAGAACTGCATCATTTGACTACAACTCACATCACCCCCACCACTGGCTATGCTGGTTGGGGCTCATGAAATGTATAGTCCAACAAAATTTGGAGGGCCAAACAACCCCCTTCCCTGACCAACCAAGCCATTACTACTTGTATTAGCAAGAAGGAGTCACAGGGTGGAAAAGATCAGAATCCACCAACCAACATGGCCACTGTATTGACTGGTTTTCTCTTGAGCAAGTAGTTTAATGATATCAATAAGCAATTAGCAAATCAGATCCAAGTTTTCTTACTAGCTGGAGAGTGCTGGCTGGCAGATTCCGTAAACTGTAGTCTAAAAGGGTGTTTTTTTTCAAGTTCATGATAAAGCAATCCATGATTCTTTGAATTTCTATCTCAGCATTATATTGGAACCTGGCCAAAGATCTGAGCAATAATGATGAGAATTCAGATCCAAAACACACTGCAGAAATAATCAAGTTTGAGACTGCTTTAACTACCCTGGCTCAATACTAAGGAATTCAGGGAACTATAGTTTTGTGAGATATTTAGCCTTCTCTTTAGTCAGAGACCTCTGGTGCCACAATTCCTAACATTCCCTAGCACTAAGCCAGGGCAAATAAAATGGTCTCAAACTGGATTATTTCTGCAGTGCATTTTGGACCGCACTGCTTTTTTTTCAGATGTGGACCTCTCAATGAGGTGGAATCTCACCTAACCTGCTCCTTTCAAGACCAGGCTGCAACCATGTCCTGATAACACTGCTAAGTAAGCATCCTGAACACTTGTTGTTCTTCCTAGTTCCTTTGCTAGCATTACCCATATCAGCCGTGCAAACAGTGGCTAGAGACTGTTTCAAGGGAAGGAGGGGCAAGTAAGGACAGTCTGAATTTTATTCTTTGGTAATAAATTAGATGAGGTACACCCAGACTAAACTAGCATGGGCCCATATGCTAACATAAATAAATTTTAAAAAAAAAGAATATTCCCTTGAAAAATTAATCCCATAACTTTCGTAGACTTCAGCCTACTTCCTCGAATGTATGTTTGGAGTGGAGAAACATTCACCGTTGTTAACAATAATCTGTTGTTGACATTTTAAGATACCTATGGAATCTGGTTGTTCAAATCATGCTCACTGGCAATACAAATTATTCATTCATTTATTATATTTATATCCTGCCTTTCTTCCATGGCTCAGAGACAGGGCTGCTTCCAACATAATTTTTTAAAAGCTACTAATAAAACACAATGAACTATACATATTAAAATTAAACCTAAGCTAGTCTTCCATTATAGTACAAATGGAAATCTTCAATAATAATACCTAAAATTAAAATATGAAAAGACCTGCTCATCCATTTAAAACCCCTGCCCAGTTAGTCTGTTCTTGAAGGCCTGCCTGAATAGAAAAGTCTTAGTCTGCCAGTGGAAGGACAACAGAGAGGAGGCAGCAAATAGCCACCTCTCACATTCTCACCTAAAACATACCTCTCGAGGTGGCAGGACTGAGATATGAGGCTCTCCTGCAAACTTCAAAGCCTGGGTATACTTGTATGGTGCAACAATGTCTTTCAGGAAGCCTGGAAAAAAGGCATGTTGTGTGCTTTCAAGTTGTTTTTGACTTATGGAGGCTCTAAGGTAAACCTTTCTTCGCAAGATTTGTTCAAAGGAGGTTTGCCATTGCCTTCCAGAGGCTGAGAGCATGTAACTTGCCCAAGGTGGGTTTTATGGCTCAGCTGGGAATCAAGCCCTGTCACCAGAGCCATAGTCCAACACACAAACCAATACACCATGCTAGCATATAGGTCTCATAATGCAGAAATCATTAAGTGCAAACTGATCCAAGGATTGCCTCAAGATATCCTATAATCTTTGTAGGTTACCTACTGTACATTTTCAATATTGTTCATTTTCTAACAAATTAAGCAAGCCAGTCTTTAACAGATGAAAAAAATTCAGCATGTTTCTAAGTTTGTGAAATAATGTTTTTAAACAGTCTGCACTGAATGGAATTACAACTGATGCAATTTGTAGTTGTACATTATCTACTTATTATGCATTACACCAAAGACTGCTATTAACACATAGGAAGTTCTTCCTCTGCCACCTGGCTATGTATCTGATTCATCCTGTTTCACTTTCACTGTTCACAAGTTAATCCACAGCCTCATTCATGCTTTTGGCAACACTCACCAGCAGCAAAAAGAACTCTATAAACACCTAAGACTCTTTCACTTTCCACAAAAAGCTATTTTAAAAAAGCTGAACTTCTAAATGCAGAGTTTCCTCACCAGTAAGACTGTCAAATTATCTTCATTCTAACAGGTGCCCTTTTCCACTGGCCATGTCTTATTCAAAAACCTAACCACGTTAAGCTGCAAAATCCATATGCAAATGGATCCTGCAGCACCTTTGAAACCAACTGAAAGATAGAAGTTGATAGCCTGAGCTTTTGTAGACAAAAGCTCAGGCTACCAACTTCTTCTATCTGTCAGTTAGTCTCAAAGGTGCTTGCAAGATTGCTTTGCATGTCCACCTCAACATTAGGAGGAACTTCCAATGGAACACACTCCCTCAGAGATCGGTGGGGTCTCCCTCCTTGGAGGTCTTTAAACAGAGACTGGGTGGCCATCTGTCGGGGATGCTTTGACTGAGAGTTCCTGCATGGCAGGGGGTTGGACTGGATGGCCCTTGTGGTCTCTTCCAACTCTATGATTCTATGACTTATTCTGGGTATGTATCTTCATGTTGCTTGTCAAGCTATGGCAACTTCATGAATTTCACAGGTTTTTCTTGGGTATGGCATACTTTTTTGCCAGTTCCTTCCTCTAAGGTCTAAAGCATACTGCAGAAACAATTCAGTCTGACACCACTTTAACTGCCCTGGCTCAGTGCTAGGGAATCCTGGGAATTATAATTTATTGTGGCACCAGACCTCTCTGACAGAGGTGGCTAAATGTCTCACAAAACTACAGTTAATAGATAATAATATAATAAAAGATTTATTTCTAGGCTGCCCTATCACAGAGAATCTGGGCAGGTTACAACAGTAAAATGCATCAAGGTTACAATCAATGAAAAAAAATTATCAATCCCTAACCCCACCCCACCCCCGATCCCAATGCCAAAACAAGATTAAACAATCATAATATAAAAACAGTAGAACAATAAAAACATTTGATTAAAATTTGAAGGAATATAGGCAGATGAGGAGGTGTTTTCCTGGTCGTGATCATGTTCACGTCAAGTTCGTATCCAGATCTCTATATCCATATCTCTATATCTCAATAGCTAGTTCTCAGAATTCCCTAGCACTGAGCCAGGGAAGTTAAAGCACTCTTAAACTGGATTATTTCTGCAGTGACTTTTGGACCTGAAATATAGCCTACAGCACCTGGTATTCTCTAGTGCAAGTACTAACTTGAGCTGTCCATGCTTAGCTTCCAAGATCAGAAAGGATCTGGTGCCTTTAGGATGTTTATTTAGGCCAGTGATGACCAAATTTTGGTCCTCCAGGTGTTTTGGACTTCAACTCCCAGAAGCCTCAGCCAATTTTGCCAACAGTCAGGAATTCTGGGAGCTGAGGTTTGAAACACCTGGAGGACCCATGTTTGGGAATCACTGATTTAGACCCTTGTGTCCTATTCTACAGCATCATAGCTGTATAGATTGTAACAGACATCCATATATCACATATATCCAGAAGTCTAAGTTTTAGTTGACATGCCTGGTAGATGTCTCTCCAAAACAAAACAGTTCCTCCCTCCTCTCTCCCTGGAAGCATCTATGATTCCTTGGATGCTGAATACTTATTAAAAGCAGTGATGGAGCTAAATCTGAGGTCTGTACACCACAGGAATGTATACACAAAACTATTATGGGGCAATAACACCCAAGCAGGACTTCCATCCTAGCAGTAAACCTTTGCTTTGATTGCAGTGGCCACTCTTATGACAGCTATCCCCACTAGATAGGAATTAATGACCAACTGTCCATTTGAGCTGCAAGCAAGCTGATCAGGGCAGATTACAATGCAAATGAACCTTGTATGCCATCTTTCTGAGCAAGTGCCCTTTTGCTGGATGCAAAGAGCTGAAACCTTCTGCAGTATTAACTCCAACTGCCCTTGGTTTAAAAGGAATTCGGTCTCTTCATAATGCAGTCCAATGCTAGGCAAAGGTACCAAATGTAAACACAAACATGTCTCCAGCTCATCTGGGTTAACTCTCAAATACATGTGCAAAGAACTGCAGCTTTAGGTCCAAAACACTCAGCAGAAATAATCCAGTATGAGACCGCTTTAACTTCCTTGGCTCAGTGCTAGTGAATCCTAGGAACTGTAGTTTTGTGAGACATTTAACCTTCTCTGTCAGAGAGCTCTGGTGCCACAACAAACTTCATTTCCCAAGATTTCCTAGCACTGAGCCAGGGCAGTAAAAGCAGTCTCAAAAGGGATTATTTCTGCAGCGTGTTCTGGACCTCAGATACAGGAACAAGCCA
Organism: Sceloporus undulatus; assembly: GCF_019175285.1. NCBI lineage: Eukaryota > Metazoa > Chordata > Lepidosauria > Squamata > Phrynosomatidae > Sceloporus > Sceloporus undulatus. The sequence goes on from NC_056526.1 coordinate 32,737,490, forward strand.
AGTCTAAAACACTTTCATAAAACAGGAGCTACAGTTTTTCCACACAGGATATAAAAGAATTGGAAGCCTAGAAAACTCTGGGTGCCTCTACACTCTAGAAATAATGCAGATTGACACCGCTTATATATTTCAATATATAAAATAATTTACAATATCCTGTCAATCTTGTAGTTTGTAGTCCATCACTATAGTAGGATTTGTAGTTCTGTGGCAGGTACTGACATGTCGGATTTGTAGTTTTGTGAGGCACCAGAAGAGGGGCAGAAACGATCCAGTCTGACACCACTTTAACTAGAAGGCTAAAAAGACCTTGTACAAGACCTTGGAAAACTACAGACCCCAGGACTATTCTACAGTATGGTGCTACAGCACTTAAAAGGCTGCACCCGCACTGCAGAGATGATCCAAGCGGGCACCACTTTAACTGTCATGGCTCAATGGCTATGGAATTCTGGGATTTGAAGCATTTCGTGGCACCAGGGCTCTCTGACAGCGAAGGCTAAACGGTCTCATGAAACCAGAATTTCACAGCACTGAGCCAGGGCAGTTAAAGTGGTGTCAATAGTGGATTGGTGGAGAAATAACCCAGTTTGGCACCACTTGCAACTCTTTTTCTGGTTGAAGGCTATGGAATTCTGGGAGTTGGAGTTTGTGGAGCTCTGGGCCCACAACAAACTCCAACTCCCAGAATTCCATAGCCTTCAGCCAGAAATCAGTTACAAGTGGTGCCAAACTGGGTTATATCTTCAGTGTGGATGCAGCCAAGGTTTCTTCAGAGAGGAAGTTTTGCCCTTGCCTTCCCCTGAGGCTGAGAGAGTGTGACTTCTTGCCCAAGGTCACCCAGTGGGCTTCCTCGGCCGAAGTCAGGATTCGAACCCAGGTCTCTAAAGAGTGTAAGGAAAACAAAGGGAGGAGGAGGAGGAAAACAAAAACAACAAAGCAGGGCAGAGAAGGCCTGCTCCCCACCAGCACGAGGGCAACGGGGGTGTGGGGTGTGGAGAAGAGGCAAGGGCATCGGTGCCTGTGTGCCAGGCTCACACGTGACGCTCTACACGGAGGTGACACGCCATTTTCTACAAAGAGAGGCTTCTTCGCGGGGAGGGAGGGGGCCTCCAGCAGGCTTTGCCATGGACTGCCAGCAAGCCCCCTCCTCCTCCTCCTCCTGCTCTATCTCTTCTTCTCTCTCCTGCTATTCTTCTTCCTCCTCCTTTTCCTCTCCCTCCCTCTTATTCTTCCTCTCCTTCCTCCTCTTCTTGCTTCTCCTTTTCCTCTCTCCTCCTCCTCTTCCTCCTTCCCTTCCTCTCTTCCCTCCTCTTCTTTTCCTCTCTCCCCTTTTCCTCCTCCTCTCCTTCTTCCTCCCTCTCTTCCTCCTTCCCAGCCAAACCTCAGAGGCTCCCCACAGGGCCCTCCTCCTCCTCCTCCTCCTCCATCCCCAGAGGAGAGAGCCTGGGCCCCGAGAGCAGAGGGAGAGCCGCAGCAGGCCCTCCTCCCCCCCCCCCCGACATGGCTCCCTCCCTGCCTCCCTTCGAGGCCCATCCTGGGCCCTCCGAGGGAGGCCTCCGGGGCAGGGGTCCGAGGCAGCCCTCCCTCCCTCCCTGGCTCCCTCTTCACCTGCATGCCTCCTGCTCCTGCTGCTCCCGAGTCCGCCTCCGGCTCCGTCCGCAGCCGCTTGCTCTGGCCGCTCTCGGCTCCCTCGGCGGGCATGGGCTGCTCCAGCTCGGGCTCCCGCTTCAGCCCTCGAGGGGCCGACGACGACGACGAGGAGGAGGAGGAGGAAGAGGGCAGGAGCTGCTGGTGCTGCGGGACGCCGTCCGCCATCCGAGCCGCCGCCCCGCTTCCCTCAGGCCGCCCCGAGGCCCACAAGAAGCGGACGGAAAGACCGCTCTCTTTCTCTCGGGCAGCCAAGGATAGCAAGGAAGGAAGGAAGGAGGTCCAAAAGGCTAGGCGCCGCCGACTCGGGCCCGGCGGAAAGGGCCGAGGACAGCGAGAGAGAGAGAGGGCAGAAGCCGAAGAGCTTCGGCAATTTCCGGAAACGAGAGCCGCACAGCCCCACCACCACGACGCGACGTTCGGCAAACTTCGGAAATTGGAGTGAAGGGGGTGGAGCCACGGCGCCCAAAAGGGGCGGAGCCACGGAAAGGCAGTCTCTCTGAGGGGAGGAGGAATACAAGTTACCTCAGGCCCAAAGTAGACACACTACAGAAATAACCCATTTTGGCACCGCTTTAACTCTTTCACTGGCTGAAGGCTATGGAATTATGGGAGTTGGAGTTTGTTGTGGGGCCCAGAGCTTCTCAGCATCAAAGGTCCAAAACACACTGCAGAAATAATCCAGTTTGAGACGGCTTTAACTGTCCTGCATCAGTGCTAGGGAACCCTGGGAACTGTAGTTTATTGTGGCACCAGAGCACTCTGGCAGAGAAGGCTAAATGTCTCACAAAACTACAGTTCCCAGAATTCCCTAGCATTGAGCCAGGGCAGTTAAAGCGGTCTGAAACTGGATTATTTCTGCAGTGTGTTTTGGAGCTTTGTGTCATTTAGTTTTGGTCACACTTGCTCCATAAACCCTAACCCTAATGCTAACCCCAAACAAATCAGATGAGGGTACGTACTGCCTATATTTGCTGGTCACACTCACCCCAAAATATGTAATGTTTGACACCAAATCATCATGAAAACAGATTCTATGAGGTATTTAAAATATCTGTGAGGTAGCCATTTCTGGGCAGAACAGCAAGTGGAATATTGCAGCCCAAATCATATTCTTAGTCCTAACCAGAATCGACCCCCTTAATTAATGCAATTTAACATCAGTGTTGACTTTCTGATGGAGTATGATGGAGGAATAATCACACCATCAGCAGATCAGGTGTCCAAGTATCCTTGAGTAGAGGGACTATTCAAACAAGCAGTGTGTGTGCATGTATAACACTATTTAGTCAACGGATCTACTCTACTTGGGATCAACAATAGGATTGCTTTAATCCTTTAATCATTTAAATCTGTAATTGGGTAATGCAGGCTATATTTCAGAGGAAGAAACTGGCAAAACTACCTCTGAGTATTCTTTGCCTAAGAAAACCTATGAAATTCATAGGTGGACAGGCAATTTGAAGGCACATGCATGTGCGCACATACACACACACTGCTTGTTTGAATAGTCCCCCTTCTCAAGGATAGAAGGGCACCTGATCTGCTGATGGTTTGATTATTCCTCCATGCTGTAAATTTGGCCCAGTCCACTGCAGCAATGGTATACAACCAGATTTCAAGGCAAGCAATTGATCTATTATCATATCCAATTTGCCTATCGTCCTTTTTCTCAGAGCTTGCTTGGACTGCTTCTTTCTAGCCTAACTTGAAATGCATTTGAGGAAGTAGACCTAAGTCTACAAAAGCTCATGCTACCTACAGTACTTATTTCTTTTAGATGGTCTCAAAGATGCTACAAGATCTCTCTACAAGCCAAACTGGCTGAGAATAACTTCCTTTGCCAGGAGACTTCTGCTGCACATTGCCATTTTAGCACATGAGAAAGCCACCCATTTTAATAATGGCATTTTAACATTTTTCCATTTTCTATAGAGAAGATTGGGATACAAGTCCAAATTGTATGTAAAGGAATTAAAGAGCCACTAGAATTGCACCATTTAACTTCTATGGTAGTTGAAGTCAGTTTGTAGCACATGAGACATATAAGTAATAAAACACAGTTTTGCTTTACACATCATAGCAATCCCACAATAGGTGTTGTTTTGTTCACTTTTATCTTCAATGGATCTGTTTTAAGGATTTTATTTTATTTTATTTTATTGCTATGAGTTGCTTAATAGTATTTTAACCAGAAAAAAAATATATGTCTTTACTTACATCTTTGTTGTATGTATGTATGTATGTATGTTTTAATTTTTGTAAGCTGCATTCTGTCCCATTATTGGGAAAAGGGTAGGATTTAAAAATAATAAATGAAATCAATAATTTAAATGAATAAATGGGACAGGATATTTCTGTGTTCCAAATAAAATGAACAGATTTTGGGTCCTAAAACAAGAACTCTGCGGGCTGTTTTCTTTTGTTTTTAATCCCTCAAGCTGCCTATTCTACAACTTTAATTTTAATATTTTAATATAGGCTTGATATAAAACTGTTGGGCAGCACATTGGTTAACATTTTGCAATGAGCAGTTTTGGAGATAGTAAAAGCCCACCAGCTTTGGTGTCATTTTGGTAAGGCCAAAGTTCAGAATAAATTGTGGCAGTCTCAGGCTTTCATGAAAAGAAAATTTTGCTGTAAAACTGAAAATGGCTTTATTTAAGTTCAGGTTTGAGAAAAATCCAGAATATTGTACTTTAAGTTATATATAAATGCTTAAGTTCTGCCAACTGATCCTCCCCCATCTTTTGGGAACAGCTAATCTTCTTTTTACTATCTCTAACCCTAAGTGGATACTAGGAGTGGGAAGGGCAGCTATGACAAAACTAGACAAGATCCTGAAGTGTAAAGAGATACAATTGAACACTAAAGTTAAGTTTGTTCATACCATCATATTTCCTATCACTATGTATGAGGTAGATTGCAGAGAAGAAAACTGACAGAGAGAAAATCAAGTTATTTGAGACGTGGTGCTGGAAAACACTTCTACAGATACTGTGGACGTCTGAAAAGACAAACAAATGGGTCCTAGAGTAAATCAAGATTCAAGCCTGAACTCTCCCTAGAAGCCAAGATGACTAAACTGAGACTGTGGTACTTTAGCCATATCATGAGAAGGCACAACTCAGTAGAAAAGACTATAATGCTTGGAAAGGTAGAAGGCAATAAGAAGAAAGACCACATAACAGATGAGAGAATTCAAAGATATAGCCGTGTTAGTCTGTAGAATCAGTATGTAGAGAGATCTTGTGGCACCTTTGAGACTAACGAAAGAAAGAAGTTGGCAGCATAGCCTTTCATAGACTTAAGTCTATGAAAGCTCATGCTGCCAACTTCTTTCTTTGGTTAGTCTCAAAGGTGCTACAAGATCTCTCTACATACACATACTAGATGGATAGCCTTAATCAAGGAGAACGTGGCTTTGAGTCTGCAGGACCTGAGCAGACCAGTTGAGGATAGGATTTCTTGGAGGGGCCTCATTCACAGGAGGATTGCCATGAGTTGAGGTTGATTTTTGAAGGTAGTTAACAACTACAACAAAGTGGACACTGGGACCTGAACAATGCAACATCCAGGAGGAACCCTCCCCTGCCAAATGGACAACAAATACAAATTCAGACTGGCACAATTTGCAGTCCCCTTCATCCCATCCAGCTTCCCCTCCTGCATGTTAATTTGGTTGGTTGCCTGATGACTGCTAATTTAACATCAGCTGCTGAAACCCCATCAACTAGATGGGAACTGTCTAATTAAAAATAATAATTGTAAGCCACTCTGATAGCCATTAGGGTTGAAGGGTGGGGTATAACTACCATAAATAAATAAATAAACAACACTGACTGAGGCATGATCCAGCAGAGGAGCCAGGAACAGAACTTAGGAAAGTGCCTTTTCCACAGTCTGTTCAGTTTTGCTTCTGAGGTTTGCTTTTTTGCTATTGATGGGATTTATGTACTGTATTTATTCATAACCTGCTTTGCTTCCATATGAGACTCAGAGCAGTACTCCCATGACATGGCCACAAAGAAGATGGCATGTTCTCTGCCCTGATATGGTGAGATATATATATATATATATATATATATGGATGGATGTATATATTACTTCCAAAGTGACCCCGAAGCAGCTTTATTTGGCCTGTCTGTTTCAGGCCCTATACCATATCTGGCTATTGGGATCTTAAATATATATTCCATATATATATTTTAAATGATGCATGTGTCCTAAGAAGCCAGAAGCCGCACCAAAGCCACACTCCAATCCTAAGGACAGGAGCACAGTTTTGGCTCAGCTTCTGGCCTCTTAAGATGCGTGTGTCATTTAAACAGCATACCTCCAAAGTGATCTGAAGCAGCTTTATTTTGGCCTGTCTGTTCAGGCCCATAGTTTGAGTATTGGACTGGAACTCTGGAGGCCAGGGTTCAATTCTTCACTCAGCCATGGAAACCCACTTGGTGACTTTGGGCAAGCCATACTGTCTAAGCCTCAGATGAAGGCAACAGCAAGAATAAATCTTGCAAAACAACAACAACAACAAAACCCTGTAATAGGTCCACCTTAGGGTCGACAAAAGTCAGAGATAATTTGAAGGCCCACAGCAAAAACAATGATTTAATATCCCACCTTTTCCCCAATATGAGATGTTAGATGACTGATAATATAAGTTAAAGCAAAATGCAACTTAAAATATCTAATACAAAAGTTTTGAAACATTAATCAGAGAATCCAGTTAAAATATTGAAAACAGTAAAAAAAAAAAACCAAGACAAAAATGCAGCACTTTCCTTCAAAAGGT
>NC_056526.1:32743947-32766584 GCF_019175285.1 Sceloporus undulatus
CTTTGCCTGCTGGAAGAAGAAAGGAGACACTGGTTGGCCTTGCCTCCCATGAAAAGGAATTCCAGAATTTGAGAGGATCTGTGAACCAAGAAGGCCTTCCTATGTGTCTTCACCAGATGGGACTGACAGAAAGCTTCTCGCCTGCAATCTTTATTGTAGAGAACCAGCTTAGAACCAGCTTATCCCTATCCTTGGAAGAAATGCATTTAGATCTCAGCTACAGCATATTATTCATGCTTCTCCTGGGGAGAGAGGTTTTCCATTTTGTTTAAAAGAAGCAGTGGTACAACTTCTAAGAAAAGCCTTGTTGGACCCCCTTGAAGTTTAACAACTATAAACCAGAATCACAACCTCCTTTTCTGGGAGGGTGATCAAGAGGCCAGTTGCTTTCCAACTCCAGGATGATACAGGCTTTCTAGACCCATTTCAAATTTGCTTCAGAAAAAGTTACATGGTGCAAACTGTACAGTCACCTTAGTGGATGGTCTTCACTGGAGCATGACAGTGTCCCTGCTGGTGATTTTGGACATCTCAGTGGCATTCAGTACCATTGACCATGGTCCTTTTGGAATGCCTGTCGGATCTGGGAATCGGGGGCACTGTGCTTCAGTAGAGCTGGTCCTGTCTTTCAAGTAGATTCCATATAGTGCTGCTTGGAGATAGATGAGCCTCAAGAAAGAAGCTGTTATACCGTATACCACAAGGTGCCATTCTATCCTCAGTGCTGTTTAACATCTGCATTAAACCACTGCGAGGCATCATCTGGAAGCATGGGTCAGGCTGCTTTCAGTATGCTGATGAAACCCAAATACATTTCTTCATGCCTTCAAAAAAACAACCTCAGCTAAAGACAGTGTGTCTCCTCTGAATGAAGGCCTGGAGGAAGTAATGGGATGGATGTAGAAAAACAAATGGAAGCTGAATCCAGATAAGATGGAGATGCTTACAACTGAAAGCCCTAACCTGTGTTTGGAAGTGTGTTAACCAGTTCTGTACTGGGTTAGACTCCTCCTCAAAGACTGTATTCACAGCTTGGGTGTGCTTCTGGCTCCATCGCTTCAAGTGACAGCTCAGATAAATGTGATGTCCAGGGGTTTCTACTGTCAGCATTGGCAGTTACACCACCTGTGCTCCTTTCTATAGATAGAGGCTCTAAAGTTGGTAGTGCACATGCTGGTAGTTCAAAACACGGCAGTCAGATTGGTCACTGGTACATCTAGGAATTATCCTATTATGCCAATTTCAAAATCACTCCACTGGCTGCTAATTAGTTTCTGGGCAAAGTACAAAGTGTTGCTTATTACCTTTAAACTCTGCATGGTTTGGGTCCAGGGTATCTACAGGTTTGATTTCTCCCATCTAATCTTCCTTGTACAGTATACTCAAGTCCTCTGGGGGACATTTATTTCAGTCAGTCAGGACTAGGCTGGCAACTGTCACTCTGAGGACACTTTCTTCAGCCATTCCCAGACTATGGAATGACCTGCCAGTAGAGATTCACACTGTCTGAATTTAAAACAGCGTTAAAGACCACCCTCTTCTGACAGGCTTATCCAAATTATTTTTAAATTAAGGATTTTTAAGTATGGATTGGTTGATTTTGATATTTATTATATATGCTTTTAACTGATATAATCGCTCTTTTATTTTATTTGCTTTTAATTGATGTTATATGTTTTTAACTGATGTTATGTGCTGTATAACAGAAGTGATGTGCTGTATTTTAATAGGTTGTTGTTCCTTGCCTTGAGCAGGGAGAAGTGCATAAGAAATAATAATAATTCTTCTTGCTGTTGTTTTATGCTCATCCTTGAGATAAGGATGATGAGTAAAAATTTAGAGGTCCCTTAGAAGCTAATCACAAAAAGAAAAGGACACACCTAAAGGAATTACAGCTATTATTGAATGGTTTCAGTAGTGGTCCATCAGGGATAGTGAAAGACAATCTGCTGCCTGAGGCAAGAGAGGAGCAAATGATGCCCCACTCAAGTGAAGGTGCATACTGCCCAAGGCTAGTCAAGTCATTTTGGCATCTGTGTGTAAGAGAGAAAAATTACAAGTGCTCTTCCTTTGCTTCTCAGTAAAAATTAAATAAAACTAATTGGCTTCATTTTCACAATAACCAAACTCTGCTACCTGAGGGTAGGTTTGGCCTTGTCTGCTTTCTAAGAGCATCATGGGAGCAACACAGGGTTGCCAATCAGTTGTTTACAATGAGTCTCTAAAAGCTGCATAACATGCAGCATTCCTCTCACTTGGGTTGTCTTCTTGGGTTCTGCTCTACCAACTATGTTCCTGCCTGTCAGGCATTTTTGAAAAGCAACAGAAACCATGGAGGAAAAACTTGGCAATCCTGTCACTGTGACTACAGGCTTCATTTGCAGTGAATGTTGTGACTGGCATCAGTAAGCAGCGGTAAGAAAACTATAAAAATATCAACCATTTAGAATAGGTAGCAGTCGTAAGAAAGTTGTGTGAATTTGATGTTCATCTGGAAATAGCAAGTGAAAGATTAAAAATGATGCTGCCTGTGTTTCACTCTCTTATGTCCCACTCTCTCTTCATGCCAACATCTGGAAATTCACCAGTTGTGGAGATAATAGCCCCCATTCAAACATGAATGTACTCATGAAGAAGAACTGGACAAGGTTGTGTCTACTAGCCCCGCCATCCATTGCAGCTACATCACAGGCCTTTCAACCGTTCACAAATAAAAACCAGGGTGCATGTGACCACATCAGTGTGTGGTCATAATGGCAAAAGTTATCAATGAAGAAGAATGCACAAACTAGGAGAGATGGCAGCAGTTTGCTTTTGTCTGAGCCTACTGGAAAGGGCAGGATCCCACCCTCTTCTCTCCAATGCTGAGTTTAGTGCAAATTGCTTCTCCACTTTGAACTGTTTGCAGTAACTGAAGTAATCTGGAGAAACAGGTGGGAAATAAGAAGAGAAGAGAAGAAACTGGAACATTTTAAAAGCAGCTGAAAAAGTGGGAGAACAATTGCTTAATTGGACTGTACCTGTCAAATTGGGAAAGTTGGAGGGTATCACATCTGCTCTCCTCTCCTCCCCACACACTGAGCTGGGAGATATGAAGAGAATCTGTTCTGGGCAAGTAGTATGGATTTTACCATCACTTTTTCTCCTGCTGCTCCAAGTCAAACAGGAGATCTTCTAGTCCTGACCTACTTCTAGCACTGCAAGAGATCCTGTTCAACATGGAGCAGCTGCAGGAGGAACAGCAGTAAAATCCAGAGTGTATTTGCCACTGGCAATGTCTACTGGCACTGGCAGCAGGACACTTGGAATACTGTGTCCACTCCTGGGCACCACAGTTCAAAAAGGATGTTGACAAGCTGGAGCATGTCCAGAGAAGGGTAACCAAAATGGTGACGCATCTGGAAACTATGCCTGATGAGGAGAGACTTAGGGAGCTGGGTATGTTTAGCCTGGAGAAGGGCAGGTTAAGAGGCAATATGATAGCCCTGTATATGTATTTGAAGGAATGTCATATTGAAGAGCAAGCTTTCTGCTGATCCAGAGAATAGGACCGGAGCAATGGATTCAAGCTACAGGAAAAGAGATTCCACCTAAACGTTAGGAATAACATCCTGATGGTATGAGCTTCTTTAACAGTGGAACCCTCAGAGTGTTGTTGAGTCTCTTTATGGAGGTGTTCAAACAGAGGCTTAATGGTCATCTGTTGGGGATGCTTTGATTCAGAATTCCTGCATGGCAAGGGTTGGACTGGATGACCCTTGGGGTCTTTTCCAACTCCGTGGAAATTGCCTCACTACACTCTTATAGTGCTGCTATTACACTTTTATTGCTCTGGCTGCCTCCTGTTGCATTTGGGGTTTGCAGTTGAGGGAGAGGGCCTTTAAAATTCTCAGCCAGAGAGCTCTTAGGCCTCACTGAACTACAAGCCTCAGAATGCAGCAGCAGGCAGTCAGAGCAGTAAAAGTGGAATGGCAGCACTGTAAAGAATGTAGTGCAGTAACCTACTTAGCTTCTATTATTTTTAAGGTGTGGCATCTTAAATTTCCATTTCCTACATTGTATATCAGTTATATATCAATATATAATATATTTATCTTCCAGGAGTATTTTTTTTCCAGAAAAATGTGGGTGAGGTGTTCCAGTGCCATATGTGCCTATATCTGCAGTGAACACACAACTAGATTCTGGAATCTTTCTGGGTGCCTACACAACCAACTTTGCTTTTTATTAGCAGAAGCACACAAAGAAAAATTATGGACTTACTGAAATTGAGATATGCTACAATCACAGCATTCCCTTCATCTACCAAGCTGGTACTTTTGTGGAGAAAAGGAGATCACATTAGTCTGGCATGACTTGTTTTTGAGAAACCCATGTTAACTTTTAGCGATTATGGCATTTTGTTCTAAATGCTTACAGACCATCTATTCAACAATCGGCTCTAGAATCTTTCCTGGTATTGATGTCGGGCTGTCTGGGCAGAAATTGTTTGGTGTGTCTTTTTTCCCCAGGGACAGCATTTGCCCTCCTCCAGTCCACTGGGAATTCTCTTCTTCTCTAGTGCTTTTTCTAGCTGTGGTCCACCAAGCACAGCTGATAAACATCTTCCATTATTACCTATGGGTCTTATCTTCCTCCAGCTTCCTATATTTCAATAAGTGCGAAAGATGTGCTGGCCAAGAAAACCTGCTGCTCCCTACTGTGTTGGAGTGTACATACCTGGGCCTCCAGCTACTGGACTTTGCTTCTAATAGGGCTACTAGCTTGCACTTGAGGCAGATGTAGCTACTCACATCCTCTGGCAGGACAACAAACATACTAGAGCAGTTGCAGATGACTGCAGTAGGTCCCTTACTAATCATGTTCAGTAGTCTAAGCACTGAAGAGAACTCTGGGCCTCCCCCTTTAAACTTCCCCACTAAACTTCCCTGCAAAAGACCCATTAGCCAAGCCTGTTCATCAACTTCTGTCACCAGGGATTGTGGCTGCAACTATATTCCTAACTAGCATGGCCACGTTTCTGAATTCTATTAAATGTATGAGACATTAGTGTAGCCCAATGGCTCCTTTTCTTCTTGAAAGAATATACATTTATAGTCAAAACCAGGAGATCTTCTCTTCCATCTTAAACTTGCCAGAGGGAAATATTAAGAGAGATTGATTTCTGACATAGGTATGTCTAAGAGCCAACCAAGATTCAAAATTCTCCATCATAAAAACAAAATGTAGATGTGAAAGCAGATAAAAATACCTTGATATTTTTAAATGAATAACAGCTAAGGGAGATGCAGAAAGGTGACAGCAAAAACTGAAGGGGCCATGTAAGTTCTGCCATTTGGCTGTTTTTCTGCTGGTCAGTGTCCCTCCTCCAGAATGTGTATTTTATGTAATGATTCTGTTTTAACTGTATTGTAACTCATCTCGAGGAGAGGGGGGATTTTTTTTAATTTTTATTATTATTAATATGCACACATACAGCTTTACCTTCAAGGGAAGGGAAATATGGATCATCATGCATAGAAAAACAAATTTTAACAGAAGGAGCTAGCATTTATATAAAAAACACTCACTATCACCACTCTGCTGGTATCTAGTTAGGCTCCAACAGAGACCTCTGAGGGACAATTGATAAGTTCACAGCCCTCTCTTCATTTTACTTACCACTTCCCTATGCTACCTTTTATTTTCTTGACAAAGGCATGTCTTGTGAGGACTGGGGGAAAGCATAAGCCCCCAGCCAGCCATGGAGTAATGTAATGTAATTTAGTATAATGTAAACCGATTTCTCTCTTAAAGATCAGGGGTCATATTATAAGTCTCTTTTCAAATAATCTAATGGCCTATTTGAAGTGCCCTGTTTGGTAGTGGTTTGTTCTCAGATCATACCTCTTCATTGCTTTTTAAAGTATTCTCAAGTAATTACAGCTTTTTACTTGCCAGGTTTAGTAGACTTTTACGGAGAAGTGACTAACAGATTAGACTTGTGGTCCATAAACAGACTTGTAGCTTATGTACCGCTCAAGACCCTCTCTCCATATTTATATTTTTAGCTGTATTCATCAGCGATACTTCTCACAACATTAAAGATTATTTTTTCAAGGGTTTCTTCAAAGTGCTGACTTAAGACAGGGTTGCTGCTGTTATTTTTTAACTGAAGGGTAAGTTGCAGAAGATTCTGGATTTAAATGAAATCATTTATTCAGAAGACTAGGCGATTTTGTTCTCATACAGTTTCAACATATTAGAATGAAACCGCATGCTGCACTTCAGTCACTGTTTCAGGATTTCCCCCAGCTATGATAATCTAGTTAGTCTAATGGCATTAAATGGACAATAAGGCTCCAAACTTTCATTGGCTTTCCTGCCACTTAATGTCTCAAATCAAAGCACTCAGAGGAAAGTTATGCAGTACTCTTTCAGAAGCCATAAAACACCCAGCATTGTCAAAGACAGGATGACAAAATGAAGTAGAGACAATGATTGCTGAAGAAACACAAAAGAAGTTGAAGAAAAAATAAATAAAAAAGACATAAGAAATACTGAGACAAACATAATAGTTCCTGATTTTGTTGCTGCTATCACAGTAGATGAAAATCGACTGAAAGGCAGGAGCCTTGCTTAGTTATGTGTAGAGAAGGCCGAAATACTTCACTCAACTCTAAGCTCCAATTGGCTCTGCACAGGCTCACAACTATGTGAGTCACAGAGACCACAAAGAAGAATCTATTATTGTAGTATGTTAATGGGATCAGCAGAGGTACTTTAAAATGGAACTATGCCACATTGTGTTCGATTAGTGGTACTGCACCTTGTGTGCAACAGCATCAAGTATGGTCTGGGCCCTTACAAGATGCAAGCTGATCACTAGAAGTACTGCACACCACTGGAATGTCAACCTCCTTTTTAACCAGCTGTTGGGGGAAGTATTAAGAGAAACTCAATTTACTGAAATCTTGAAATTCTTTTCCCTTACACCAGAATTAATACCACAATACTGTCCTCCTGAGATTGTCCCATTTTATAAGGGCACATTTAATCACGCAATTCTCTATCAAAGCACACAGAAAACAAGCATATTATTCTAAAATAAGGCACTCCACCTTGACAAGTTACCTCCCCCAGGTTAAGGTAGAAACTGCAGAGGTCATGCAGCAGCTTTGAGATTTTTGTGGCCTCATACTCCCATTAGACTCAGACATCATACCCTTTGGGGAGGACTGACGGCAGATGAAGTCCACAAGCATCTAGAGGACCATATATTGCCTGCCCATTTTCAGAGTTTCTTTTCCTATTTTTTTGCCTGTTTTATTTGACATCTCTGTTCCCAATGTAAAGAGGAATCTCTTCACGTGGTCTCTGGCAAGGAAGGAATAACTAGGCACTGCAAGAAGTTTCTTGCAGAACACAGTGTCTACCTCATTTTCACATGCTGTAAGCAAAGCCACCCAGTTCTCTAATAATGGTTTATTTATGTTTTCCCGCCTCTCCCAAGTGGATCGAGGTGGGATTACTCTAGTGCTAGATAGCAAGCAATTTGCTCTACTAAGGCAGCTCCCTTATCTTTTCCCATTGCATTTAGGCAAATGGCACACAAGCACACACAGAAGACTGAAGCACATGGATAATCTTTATTGTTAGAGGAGCACCGGTAATCCATTACTGAGTGTAGTGGAGACACAGCTGAGGCACATGCTAAGGCACTTATTATATAAAAAAAAGTTTGCAAATTTGTTTGTGACAGCAACTGGGATAGGAAAATCCCAGAGTGAGGGCAATAACCATATGGTATAGGAGATTCTTATTTTAATTTGTCATTTGCTCAGAAGTCTAAATGCAGCATATACAATGTGGTTAAGGATACAGGTAAATCCAGCAACCAGTGTACAGTGTAGAAAAGTAAAGACTATCTATATAACCGCAGTCCCCATAGAAAGGCAGTGGTAAAGACCTTTATTTTTCTTAATTACTTATAAACAAGAGATACAAAGGCCTTCAACATATAATCTGTGCAGATTAAGTTTTCTCTTCTTTAATATACTCTTAGTCACTGTGCAGAATAACTAAACCCGTTCCCCAATTATAGAGCTAAAGGCTTGGACGTTACAATAAAGAAGCACTTCCTTGCCCACACTCCATTCTAACCCACTAGATTCTTTCTGTTACCATTAAATATATTTGGTCCCAAAGATTCTCCAACAAGCACAAAGAAAAGCCAGTTTCCAGTTTCCTTTGCCTGTCACTAACTACTGATTCACACAGTCTTAGACACAAAGCTGGAGACACAACACAGACACCATTGCACTTCAGATCTGTCCAGATATTAGCCATAAGGAAGAATTGACTTTACGAAGTCTCTCCTAGGAGAAAGCTTCTTCCCCCTTCATCCACCCATCCCCAAAACTATACCGTCTTCAATATTTGGGGGCCATGCTGAAAATCCTCAATTTTCCTGTTCAACACGATCCCCAAACTGGCTAGGTGGGCAGTCCAAAAAGGTCAAAAGTGTGAGGTCACTGAACATGATTGCCAAAAGCAAATAAGAGGAAAGGGTGAAGGGGTGATCCCTGCATCTATCACACACTCATTATTGGAAGAAAAGAGTTGATTTACAGCAACAAAAAGTAGTCTCTCCCCCCACCCCCCAATTCTTTTGCCGAACTATGTAAATTCACTGGCAGCCATGGCAAGGACAATAAATGCTACAGGCAGTTGTAGCTCCCAGACTCAGATCAGACTGAGGACTCTTTGGCATTGAACATGAAAGAGTTTAGAAGCTGGGAGGGGTGACATTAATGTCTGATGGCTCCAGATATTCCAGGGAACATTTTGACAGATGTGGTCCACTTTCCCTGGCAGAAGGGTTTGCAGAAGTCCACTGGACAAAGGGAGGGTGGGTCACTCCATCATGTGTAACCTGGATCCAATAAGCAGCTCTACTCAGTAGCTTTGGCATCACCAGCATCTGACTTGCCATCCACTTCTTCATCAGATACTTCACCTGCACCCTTCCGAGCAATCCGACGTGTGACAACAAATGGCATGTCCCCCCGCCTGTTGGAGAGAGTAAAACCATTTATGTATATGAAAAACCAGCACTTCATTGTGAAGTTGTGTGTACAGCAATAAGGCAAGACTATGCAGACATCCATCCTACCTGAGTTTGCTCTTCAGGGAGCTGACCTCTCGGTTCATGGCATCAGCAGTTTCAGTGACATCTTCCAGCTCTCGCTGCAGCTTTCTGCGAGCTGCATTGGCTCGCTGTGCCTCTTCCTCTGCCTCCTCCAGCTGGCGTTTAAGCTGCTTCAAGCGCACATTCACCTTGTCTGCCTGTCGAGCAGAAAGAGGAGTCATCACAGCTGTTGCTCATTCACACATGAATGATCTGGAATCCTTAACTTTTAGTACACAGATTAGACACTTTGTGCGCTCCTTAAAGGACAGCTCCAAGAAAACAGATTTAAGTACATTTATTCCAGTTAGCAGCTCCTTCGTTCATGTTACACATAACCAGAGTTTCCATGCTCTTTCTGTAACAGTCAGAGCCAGCTTTCAGAAACTAAGCAGTATGAACCATTTGGCTATTTCAGTGCTAGCTGTTCCATTACCAGACATCCTGACTTGTGACATTTATTACCAGATGGAAACTTACGGATGCAAAGACTTTTGCCACCCTCATGGAAAAGGGTGGAGTAGTTTAGAAAGGACAACACAGCTAACACCCTAACAGCTTCACTGGATTATATTTGGATGGGACTGGCTTCCTACTACACAACTCAAATTACCAAACATAATCCCTTAACAATCCACATACCTGATCCTTATATTGCTCAGCATTACGCCTCTCATCCTCCACTTGCAGGACAACATCCTTCAACTTCTTCTCAGTACGTCGCACCTGCTTGCTGGCAGCTTGACGTTCCCTGTAAAGAAAGTTACCAGTTCAGATTGATTAATAAAAAATTCTAAAGAAGCCAAAAATTACATATCTTGAAACATGTCTGGCCCCTTGTAAAAAGAGAAAAAATTGGGAAGTTATGTGGTAAAAATTAAGTATAATATCTTTGATAATAACCCCCCCAAAATCAAGCAGTTGTGTTGCTGCCTTCAGAACTTTCAGGGCGAAGATGCATTTGAATATTCCTGCAATTAGGATTGAAGCAAGCAGAAAATAGGTCACTACACAGATTCCCTATGGGCACTGTCTGGAGTCTAAACTGAGTGCCTGCCAAGGTCTGCATTTCATCGAATTAATTTGTGCTCATATAGTTTAGCAATTTTAGGTATGAATCAATTAACACGACTGAAGGAACTCTCCACAAATGGCTATTTTAGAGATGTAGTGGCTTTTCCAGTCTTTCATTCAGATCCTTTTCTAGACGTGTCATAATCACAGCACCCCTGAAGTCCACTGGAGCATGTATGTGTTCCCTGAAATTCCCACTTGTCAAGTAGTTACATTCTGACCATGTGAGCCACTTTAGTGGCCTTAATAGTAGAGCAACAGATGTCAAACAATACTTTAGTTCCCTTTGCCCACACCTCTTCCCAAAGTTAGAGGTAATTGTTACCTAGAATCTATTTTTATAACCTGTGCCTGCAACACCTACTTTGTTTCAGCATCCAGCTGTTCTTCCAGTTGTGCTATCTTTGCCTCCAGAGCAGTAATGGAAGACTTGTATTTAGACTTCACAGCTGTTTCCATTTCTTGAAGTTTGGCTTTAAGTTCCTTGTTCTGACGCTCAGCTTGCTGGCGAGCATTTTCGTTCTTCTGGGCATTGCTGCGTTCTGCATTCAGGTCTGTGTTTATCTGATCAATCTAGGGAAAAGTATATCAAGCAGATTAGTCATATAAAGTTTCTGAAAATGTGATTTGCCCAAGGTCACTCAGTGGGTTTCATGACTGAGCAGGAATTTGAACCCTGGTTTACAGAGTTGTAGTCCAGTGCTCAAACTACTATGCCATACTGGATTATAATGCCTCAAAATTGTGTGTCTGTATCGCTTAACCAGAGAGTTTGTTCTCTACTGTATTGTTTACAGCCTTGTTACTGAAGGACCACAATTTTCATTTTGGGTGGAAGAACTGTTGAGTTCAAATACCAAAGAGGCCCATTTGATCAGTCCACTTTGCATTCATAAATTACACAGATCTGTGTTTAATCTTTGGCTTCTTTCATCTATGGATCTTGGGCAACCTCCTGGCTTAGTATTGGCCATTCAATCAATGTAAGAATTCTTCTCTTAGCATGTGGGTACATGGACATAATGAATTGTAGTTTCCTCTTTGGTATAAACACCATAGTAGTGAGATAAAGCTAGCATAGTAAATTGGTGACGTTCATCTAGGAGAGTGGATCAGAAGGCGAGATTGATGCATAATATCTATCTCTCCTTCCTATCTCTCTCCTAACCAAAGGAACCTGAGGGTCATTCCAACCATACCACAAACCCTGTCTCTGCTCCTGTGCAATGCCAGGTCCATTAACAACAAGTCCCACATCATCTACGACTTGCTTGAGAACAACAACTGTGACCTGGCTTGCATTACTGAGACCTGGCTTGGGCCTGAAGGGGAAGCTGTGTGGGCTCAGGCCCTACCTGCTGGGTACTCAGTGAAGGACCAGAGCAGGTTAGGTGGGCAGGGGGGGGGGTGTTGCCTTGGTTCCTAAGTCCACCTTGTCTCTATCCAGGAACCATATTCGTCAAACTTCCTATATCGAGTGCATTTACTTGATCCTGAAGGCCAAGGACAGTCTAGGGATTTTGTTGATTTATCGGCCACCCCTTGCGCTAACAGACTCCCTTAACGAGCTGCTGACACAGTTGGTCTCGGAGCTGATGCTGGAATCACCCCGGCTTTTGGTCCTCGGTGATTTCAACATCCCCTTCACGGCCAACTATGTTCCATCCGGCGCGGTTCGTGAATTCATGGATACCATGACAGCCATGGGCCTGTCTCAACTGGTCTCGGGTCCAACGCATTCGGCGGGTAATACACTCGATTTGGTCTTTTGTACGGACATGGAAAATCCGTGGGCGGAAATAACTAATATCTCCACCTTGTCATGGACGGATCATTTCCTGGTGGAGGCAAAAATCAAGGCTTCTACCCAGATCCCTCCCGGGGGTGGCGGACCTATTAAAATGGTCCACCCTCGAAGGCTGATGGAACCCAAAAGGTTCCAGGAAGCCCTACAGGGGTACATGGTTGGAAATGACGGCGACTCTGTTGATGCCCTGACTAACATCTGGGACAATGATCTCTCCAGGGCTATACACAGTATCGCTCCCAAGCGTCCTCTCAGGCCTGCTTCCAAAAAGAAGCCCTGGTATACGGAAGATCTCCGGGCAAGGAAGCGGGTACTGCGACGGCTAGAGCACGTCTGGCGAAAACACCAGCGCTTATCCGATAAGGCTCTCCTAGACCTTCTTTTAAAGGACTACAGAGAGGCGATCGATGCAGCAAAGAATTCGTTCTTTGGTGCACGAATCGCGTCCGCGGAGTCGCGTCCAGCAGAGTTGTTCAGGGTAGTGAGGGAGCTAACTCAGCTCCCTCCTGCCCCGAACCAGATCCTTGAACCTTCTAAGGCCTGCTGTGACCAATTTAACAACTTCTTCGCAGATAAAACCTCTCGGATAAGTGAAGGTCTTGAAGCCAGTATTAGAGCAGAACCTAGAGTAGAGGCACCCAGAGCTTCCGTGGACTCGGTTGTATTGGATCAGTTTGAGTCTGTGAGTACCGAGGATGTGGACAGGATCCTTAGAAGTATTAAGAAGACAACCTGCTCTCTCGATCCCTGTCCCTCGTGGCTAGCGGCTCAGGGGGGACCGTTAGTAACCGCACTGTTACACCGGATTATTAATACATCCTTGAGGGAAGGGCAATTTCCAACCAGCTTGAAATTGGCCGTGGTAAAACCTCTGCTGAAAAAGCCCTCCCTCGACCCCCTGATGCATAATAATTATCGGCCCGTTTCGCTATTGCCATTTTTGGGGAAGGTGATCGAGAGGGCGGTTGCAATCCAGCTTCAATCGATCTTGGATGAATCGGAGTATCTTGACCCATTTCAAACCAGCTTTCGGGCGGGCTACGGGGTTGAGACTGCCATGGTCGCCTTGGTCGATGATCTCCGTCTGGGCATGGACAGGGGTAGCGTGTCCCTGTTAGTGCTCTTAGACATCTCAGCGGCTTTCGATACCATAGACCATGGTATCCTTCTGGAGCGCCTGGCAGAGGTGGGAATCAGGGGCACTGCGCTCCAGTGGTTCCGGTCCTACCTCTCCGGGAGGCTCCAGATGGTGCAGCTGGGAGACGTGTGCTCCGATAAGAGGGCCCTAACATCTGGTGTCCCTCAAGGAGCCATTCTGTCTCCCATGCTTTTCAACATTTACATGAAACCGCTGGGAGAGATCATCCGGAGACACGGGGTGTGGGGTTATCAGTACGCTGATGACACCCAAATAATCTTCTCTATGTCTCCGACTGATGCAGTGACCAGGGATGGCACCTCTCCTCTCGTGGCCTGTCTGGAGTCGGTAATGGGTTGGATGAGGGAAAACAGACTCAGCCTGAATCCGGAGAAAACGGAAGTACTCGTGATAGGTTCTCCCGGTCCAGGGATGGCGGTAATTCCACCTGTCCTGAACGGGATCACGCTCCCCGTGAAGGACTCGGTACACAGTCTCGGGGTGCTCCTTGACTCGTTGCTCCACCTTTCATCTCAGGTGGATGCGACGGTCAGGAACACCTGCCATCAGCTTCGGCTGATACGCCAGCTGCGTCCCTACCTGGGCCGGAGGGACCTTGAAACTGTAGTACACGCTCTGGTAACCTCTCATTTGGATTTCTGCAACGTGCTCTACATGGGGCAACCCTTGTACCATACCCGGAAGCTGCAATTAGTGCAGAATATGGCAGCCCGACTGGTCACTGGTACATCCAGGGCCAGTCACATAACACCAGTGTTAAAAGACCTCCACTGGCTGCCTATCCGCTTCCGGGCGCAATACAAAGTGTTGTTTATCACCTATAAAGCCCTAAATGGCTTGGGCCCAGGGTATCTAGAGGACCACCTCTCTTCATACAATCCGCCCCGCACACTCAGATCATCTGGGCAGCAAATGCTAAGAGTTCCAGAGGCTAGATTAGTTTCCACCTCTAGGAGGGCCTTTACCATTTTGGCCCCCAAACTCTGGAACTTGCTGCCTGCTGACCTCTGCACGGCCGCCTCCCTAGCTCAATTTAAGAAGGGGTTGAAGACATTTTTATTCGAGCAAGCCTACCCCTGACTCTTCCCCTGAACACTTTCTCGGCCTCTCCCCCCCTCGTCAGCACTGCATGCTGGCATGTGCTGTTTTATTGTATTGGTTTTATTGTGATTTTATTGTATTGTATTGTTTTCTGATGTGCACCGCCCTGATCTCTGGAAGGGCGGTATATAAATAAACTACTACTATTATTATTATTATTATTATTATTATCATTATCATCATCTATACAAATATTATCTTTACTATTGCTTGACCATTTTGTGTTATCCTAAATGGTCTTTGAGTAGGTGTGGATTTGTATCAATACCAATATTTAGAAAATTGCCATCTACCCTGTTATACTAGAGAAGTCAGCTATTGCATGCTTGGACTAGTACTGGTGCTGTGCAGTACTTACAAGAACAAATTATGCCTGCTTCTTAACGCAAAATATTTTATATATGCAATATACTTTAGAAAGTACTTTGAAAACTTGACATTATAAAATGATCAAGAATAAACCCTACCTGCAGAAATACATCAAAAGGGTAAAATCATAGAAGAAGAGTTACAAAAACAAATGCAGGGCAGGGAGGGGGGAGGCACAGATAGAAGGAGGAGATGCTCTTAGCCTCAGGAGAAAGAAATGACAAACCTTTTCTGAACAACTCTGGCCAAAAAAAACCCAATAGGTTCACCTTAAGGTCGCCATAAATTGAAACCGACTTGAAGGCACACAAAAACAACAACAACAATCCAAAATATTTCTCAGTGGATTCTCTCTAGCACCCCCACCCCACTGCCCCTCCCTCCAAAAACACAAGTAGTACCTGAAGATTTGCTTTCTTGAGGCGGTCATTCACCAATTCGGTATTGCTCTGCTCTTCTTCTAGTTCTTCCTCTAGTTGAGCTATCCGGGCCTCCAGGCGTCGCTTTTCCTCCAATGCCAGAGCTCTAATAACAAAACAGTGAGAACATTCAATTTTGTGACAATAGTTCACTACAGAAATATGCAAAACTGAAACTGAAAATTCCCAGCATACCACTTAACATGCCAGCATCATGGAGCATCCTTTCCATGACACAACAGCTTTTCGTCTCCCTGAAAGAACAAGAATGCCATTCCTACTCACCCTTTGCCACTACTGTTAGCAATCTCATCAGCCAACTCATCCCTCTCTTGCTGAGCTTGGCGCTTGGCACGTTCAGCAGCTGCAAGTTCCTGAAATCAGAACAAGATGTACACAGATTACAGGTCAAATTCAAGCTTATTGATGGATAGGAAACATACACGATGGAATATCATAAAGCAAATTATAAGCAGCAGAGAATATTTAAAAAACAGAAAGCTTCCCTACCTCCCTGGTGAAAATGACTGTAACTACAAAACATTCATCAAATCAGTCTGCAATGCTATGAAGTTACTGGACAGAGAGCTAGTCTCTAGATACAGCAATTTTTCAAACAAAAGCATCACATGATTCTGATACACAATATAACATATATAACCTGGCTGGAAAGCTTGTGAGGAAGGCTTGTCTCAGCCCTGGAACAGGGTAGCAGAGATGCTCACAAATGGGCTGCCAAGAATTATTTATTTTTTAAAAAAACTTGGTTGGAACTGAACTATTATTACTTAAAGAAAGTCTTGTTTAGAACTCAATGGGTCATCTGATTTCTCTCAATTAACAAGGAAAGATCTAGGCTACAGGTTGTTAAATTGCAAGGGCTTATCTGCTGTGTGCTATTACCCTGATTGTAACCTCTTCCTTCCTCCCATACCCATCCATCCTCATTGAATACTGGCTCAGTTGTACAATGAAGCTTTTTGGGTGCAAGTTACCTCCTGCATCTGAATCATCTCTGCTTCCATGCTCTTCAACTTCTTTTCATTCTCTTTGGCCTGTACCAAAATTTCTTCTCTAGAGGCACGTGTATCATCCAGCTCCCGCATGCAATCCTTCATTTGGGCCTAAAATACCAAAGACAGTCTCATGAACCTATGAAGTTGCCTTAAAACACATCAGTCTTATTACTCCATCTAGCCTCAATAGTATACTTCAACCAGCAGTGGCATCTGAAGATTCAAATTTACCTTCTTCCTTTGTGAAAACAGTAACTGAACAATATTTTCTGCTATACTATAGAATTACACAGTTATTGTGAGGTACCTTTCCCTTATGAAGGATTGCCACTGTTGGTAGCAAAGAAATGCAGAACCTCACCTGCAACTTCCGAAGCTGTTTGATGGCTTCTTCACGATTCTTGTTAGCAGAGTCTATGTGGGCCTCTAGATCCTTCAAGTCCATTTCCAGCTTCTTTCTGGCTGCTACAGCAATGGAACGCTGCTTCCTCTCATCTTCCAGCTCCACTTCCATTTCTCGCACCTGTACAGGATCAAAGCACAGACTCTTTAGTCACAAACACAACTCCCTTTTCCCTGTCTCTGAAGCAAAAGTGGAAGGAAGAGGAAAGCAAAGTATTGTAAGCCTGCCATTAATATGTGTCCAAAACCTTCCTTAGTTCATGACTTTCCTGAAGGGATGCTAGACACAGTACATGAGCTCATAGATTTCTGGAATGTTACCTGTCTCATCAGCTGCTTTCTCTTTTCTTCATTCTGCTCATCACGGGCCAGCAGATCCCTTTCAAACTGTGCCTTCATGGCTTGCTGGTTCACTTCCAGGCGCAGCTTGGCATCTTCTGTGGCTTGCAGCTCATCTTCCAGTTCTTCCAGCTGAGTCTTCATCTCCTCCACCTGCTGCTCTAGAGCACGTTTGGACTTCTCTAATTCATGGACCTACAGCACAGACAAGCCCATTAAGAAAGAAGCAGAACATCACTTATTCCCAACTCACCATCCACTTCAATAATTCTAAACTTTACCTGGATGAATCAATTTTGCAATGGCTAACAATCACCTGTACAGGAATTCCTAATATCTAAATGTTCATCTTATTCCACTTGAACACTCACAAATCTAAGCTTTATATATTTTCTGATACCACAAGTAAAGGTTTTACAGTACAGTTGCACGTAGACTATAGTGTGGTGAATACCAGTATAGTTACATTGAAGAGAGAAATTCTAGGCCTCAAAATATTTCAAGGATGCATGATCCTCTTGTGACAAAAAGGGTTTCCTAGTTTGTTTGTCTTGACCAAGGGGTAAAGGAAGCACATTTTATTTGGTCCCAATGTTGAACATTTGAACAACTCAACACTGATATGGCTCTTACTGGAAGGCATTACAGAAGTTACATGCAACTAACATCCAACTCATTAGCCTTTATGTCTTATTGCAAGAGCACAATAAGTCACTTCTAGAAAGCACTCCTCTCTGCAGGGCCATTCCCCAACTTCTCTGCTAATACTTTTTTTATCCTAGCCCTCCTGGATGGACAGTGTAATCACTTGCAGTACTGGAAGTCATCAACCAACACCTGCAGTATCAGAAGTCATCAACTTACACTCTTGCCAACATCATCCTTTGAGCTCATCAGATCTTCCATCTCTGTTCGGAACTGCTTATTGAGACGCTCCAGTTCAGCTTTCTGTTCTATGGCTTCTTCAAGTGCCCTGGCCAAGGAAAGAGCTTTTGTTTCCTTTTCACGTGCTTCTGCTTCAGCACGATCCCGCTCTTCAGCATATTTTGCAGAGATTGTTTTCTCCTCTGCCAGCAACTAAAAATATATATATATATCAGTGATGAGTTTTAAACTATCCCTAGTTCTGCCAGTTGGTATTCATACTGAAACAGGTTTAAAGACCTAGCATGGCTCCTGGAAACCAAACACAGATACAAAAGCAAAGTAAATGTTTTAAAGCTTTTGTGCTTTAAATATAGTACTGTATTCACCTTCAGAAAACTTGGGAGAATAAACAGGGGAAAGCAGTAACAGTCACCTTTCAAGACTGACACACTAATTTTATTGAAAAGTCAACAAAGTAATTAAGTAAATGATCTTGAAACTGAAATCTATCAATTTATTAATTATTTCAGGTACAGGATTGATAGTACAGATACGATCTAGAAATAAGAGGATCAACAAATATTCAATTTGCCCTGATTTGGAATTCAACTCAGGAATTTTATATACTGAATTATGGCAAAGGTTATATGTGTCACTGTTTATTGGTTTGCTTTAAATATCTAAATAGCCTTATACTACATTTGCGGTTAGATATAATGTGAACCTATATGTTTGGAGAGGTAATATAAACCTAACATAGATTTAAACAATATCACGAAAAATTCATTATTAAAGCTATGATTATCATCAATGTACATAGGTAAGATTATATTACCTGTGTATACTCAACTATAAGTCAACCTCATGTATGAGGTCAGGTTTTGGGGCCAGAATTATGGATTTTGCTATGATTCATGGAAAGGTCAAGGGTAAAACCTGGAAGCTCTTTCAGTGTGTGTGTGTGTGTGCGCGTGCATGTAGCAAGAGAGACTCTCATTGAGACTTTTTGCTTCATCGTTTCAGCTTTCATTTCAGTCAAACACACAGGCGGGAGAGGACTCTTAAACAAAGAGCAATATCAGTCAGTCACCCAGGACTCTTTCTGCTTGGCTCCAGAGAGAAATAAACTCTCCACACTGCATGGGGAAATCTGAAAGAGCTGCTATCACATTACCATAGTGACTTGTAAATAAATTGACCTGGGATTTTGGGGTCAGTCTTTGGGCATAAATTATACTTATAGACGAGTATATACAGTAATATGTGATAGGCAGGTGACAAATTTTTAAAATATTTTAAAAATATATAAATTCCAAAAAGCAAACCTCGAGTTTGCCGTTTTATATAAGGGACACTATTTTTGTACTGCACTTTATATAATGGGATTTGAGCATCCATGAATTTTGGTATCCACGGGGGGGGGGGGGGGGGGAGTCCTTGAGCCAACCCCAGTGGATACCAAGGGCCCACTATATACCTGATCAAACTTCTTCTGTTTTTTCTCCAAGTTGGAAACGATCTGACGCTGATGATCCAAATCTACAGCAAGATCATCCAGCTCTTGCTGGAGCCTGGTCTTTGTCTTTTCCAGCTTGTCATAGGCAGCTGCTTTTTCTTCATAACGTTGGTTCGTGGCCTCCAGGTCTTTCTGAAGCTTCTTCTTTGTTTCTTCCACTGACTCCAGAGAACCCATGCTATCATCCATTTTCTTCTTCATTTCTGCAATCTGGGAGATGGAGAAGGGAGTGGTAAAGGGCAAAAGGACAACAGGGTTGTTTTTATTGCTTTAAGCACAGTACAGAGAAGAAGTAATTTTACAAATAAAAAGAAAACAATGTTGGGAACTCAACTGATACACTGAAAAATGAACAAAAGGGGGAGGAATTTCATATTGTGGTAACTGGAAAATGTGCCTGATGACATAAGATGCAGTGATAAGCCCTCAAAACAACAGATTTCTAAAGGGCAAGTTTCTAAACAAGTTCTATATCAATCAGGAAAAAAGCCCCAATAATTTGTATTTTAGCAGATAGTACAACGTCCATTTTTTAATACCCTGGCATATTCTATGAATTGTGGGACACAGTAGAGCAACACACAAAAAGAATACTGAAAGATTGGATTTGGACAATTTTGCAGGTAATATTAAAAACTATGTTTAGGTATGGATGGTGTAGTGTGTTGCATTGTTTATTTATGTAATGTTTATTTCTTTTTTGTTTATATGTGTTTTTTAATATTAATAAAATCTTTTAAAAAAAACTATGAGGACGAGTCACAGCAAGCCTTGGACTCATGTGCTTTCCACCTCGCCTTTAAAGGAATGGTTTCAAGAAGACAGGAACATTTAGAACAGGGGTAGGCAACCTTTTTGAGCCGGGGGCCGGGTTGCTGTCCCTCAGACAACTGGGAGGCCGAAGCCAAAAAAACAAATAATTAAATACTTTTTAAAATAAATAAATAAATATATAAATAAACCAGGACAAATGTAGGACAAAATTTTCAAATGTAAGACACTTTTTTTAAAAAAAAATGGAGGACACGCAAAAAAATTTGATTTTTTAAACAACGTTAATATAAATGCATGTTTCTGAGGCTTCTATAGACAATTGCCCCTCAAAGGCCCCGGCGGCAATCGGCGGCAGGACTGGGCTGGGGCTGGTCCCAAGGCCTTGAAGGGCCGCATCCGGCCCGCGGGCTGCAGGTTGCCTACCCCTGATTTAGAAGAAACACACTTTAACTATACATTGTTCTTGTGTGCCTTCAAGTCATTTCCAACTTAGGGCAAACTTAAGGTGAACCAATCACAGGGTTTTCTTGATAAGAATGGTTCAGAGGGGGCTTGCCATTGCCATCCCCAATGAGAGTGTCTGACTACTTGAGGCCATCCAGTGGGTTTCTATGACTGAGGATTCAAACTCTTCATCTCCCAGAGTCCTAGTCCAGCACTTCAACCACTATACCAACTTTAACAATACATTCACTCTGGGTTGAAGCTGACTTGTTTCAACAAATTACAGATTAATATTAATGACTTTTTGCTGGCCACAAAAACTGTACCAAGCTGTCAAAAGCAAAACCTTCCCAGCATCTCCCCCCCACCAACCATGTTGGAAGAGAAAGAGAAGCATGTGAGTCCAAAATATATTCTTGTTGTGCTGACCCCACCTGAAGCTGAAGTGCAGAAATCTGTTTTCCCAAATTCCTTTTTGCCTCCTCTTCTTCCTCTAGCTGTTCTTTGAAGCTGTTTTTCTCATCTTCCATCTGTTTCAGCTTGGTGCTGAGGCTCAGTTTCTGACGGGTTTCCTCCTGAAGCAACTCCTATAACATTCATCACATTGAACATTTAGCATTCTATGACAAAGAGTTGATCAAACATCTCAAATATATTAACATCCCTAGCAAAGAGAATCTTAAGCAAAAGTACCTTGTCAATCAAAATGTTCACAAACAGAAGGGACCTGCTAAATGCATAAAGAGCAAGCAGCCGAGTGTTCCAAACTTTTTTGTCGGTAGCACATGCTTGTCATTGGGCACAAATTACCAAGGAAAGCCTGCATGAGCCAGACCTTCCAGTAACAATATTAGGTATTTCTATTAGGGGTTGAGACAGGAAGTGTCAAGTCCTAGAAATATCAGTAAATGTCTTCTTTTACTACCCTGTTTGATTTATCACATATTTTTATTTTTGTGAAATATGGGTATATTAGTACTTCTGTTAACTTCTCTACTACTTCTATGCTGATCAGGAGAGGGCAACAATCCTGCAGCCATGCTGTGTCTCCCAATAGTCTTGGAACACTATTAACATGCACACTGAGTTTAAAGAAGGGATGGATATCCATGATTGTTTCATCCTTGCACATAATTACATGCAACTACTAGTCCCCCCCCCCTTACTCAGAAGAAAACAAATATTTTTGCACAATCTTCAAGCATCTTAAGATTACTTTTTTTTTTGCACAGAAAAACATGGGGTGGAGTTACACCCCACCCCAAAAGGATTCCTGTACAGAAACTGTATTTAGTGTAAAAAAAAGTTGCATCTTTCTTTGTACCGAAAAATCCTCTGAAATACTTCAGGATGTTGGAATACTGGAAGAAAATGGCATGTGCAATATTCTTCTTCTCAATGGAGTATCCCAAATGTCAGGAAAGCCATTTTCAGATAATAGAGGATATTATTTCTATGCCTAGTAAAAACCTTTCTTACTCCCCAATTCCAAGCTTGGGAAGATGGTTGGGACTCATCCACATTGGGCTGTTATGTCACAAAAGCCCTCCTGCCAGAGCTAGAGCTAAGAAAGTGGCCTGTCCTCAAAAAGGTGCTCTTCTTTGGGGATATCTAACTCTACTCCAAGACACAATCTGAGCTGTCCCCATAAGGGAAGGAAAAGGGGTTTGATGTGTGGACTTCTAATTCTGTTCTTGCTCTTCCACCGTTTCATCACTAAGTTGGAGGAAATATAGAAATGTTTTAAAATGCTGACAGAACCTCAGTGAGTCAGTGACCGGGATTCCTTCCACACATTTAATGTCAACTTCATATGGGGAGGATTTATTGAAGAATCTTGAACAGCAATTTGTTACATTAGATTATCATATGGTACCAAATGTTTTGGGCTCCTGTAATGTACATACACGCTTCTAATATAGTTTTGTAAGTACTGTTGGCTGTTTTGCAAGTAATTTTCATTGCTCTTTGTGTTCTTCACTGTTATTCCATTGCTCTGTTATTTGAGAAAGTCTGTGATTAGCAGGAAATAGATACTGTATGTCAATGCTCTACCTGTGTGTCCTGCAGCTGCGACTCCAGTGTAGAGAAATCTTTGGCTAGTTTAATTGATTTGCTATCAGACTGATTCAGAAGACCAGTGACATTGTCCAATTCAACCTGAAAGAACATAAAAAAAAA
>NC_056526.1:32766594-32771094 GCF_019175285.1 Sceloporus undulatus
ACAACCAATAATAAAGGTCTGTTATCTACTACTGGACTTCATCTTCTTAGAGCATAAGAAGAGCACCATGAATGAGGTGCATACACTCTCTCTTTTCAGTTAAGTCTACATTAAATTATTCCAAGAGGTGTAGATCTCTCTTAGTACCAATTAGCTTTTCTAACTGCCACTTCAACTCTTGGAAAACTATTTGCTTAATATTTGCTTTATGGATAGTTATCAGTGTCTCAAAGAGAACCACTGTTTCATGCACTTGCTTAACTCTTTTCTTCTCAGAGTTAAAGAGTAACTAGAAGAACAAGAGCAAATCATTCAGAATCTTTACCTGCAGTTTGTTAACCTTCTCAGCCAGCTCAGTTCGTACTCTTTCCCCTTCTGTGAATTTCACTTGCAGCTCTTGGAGCTGAGTTTCAACCCTCTTTCTCTTGTGTTCTGAGTCTCCTTTGCTCTGCAGAAGAACTTTCACCTCATTGGACAGCTCAGCACGTTCGCTCTCCAGGGCCTGCTTGGCCTTTTCAAGATTCACTTTCACCTGAAGGAGACAGGAAGAGAAATCTTTAAGTGGGCAAAAAGGGTAGTTACACAGCCCCTTCAAGCTTTTACTGGTTTTGCAATGAAGAAGGCATGCTATTTGAGAATGCTAACAGCATCTCAAAACCTCCAGTAGACACAATTGGCCATTTTACTCTGGGGATTGTGCATGTCCCTGTCCTGTTTAAGCCTATACAGGATTTGTTCCCAATCAGGAAGTAACTGCTTGATCACTTCAAATGTTTAAAAAAGGCCCATGTGTGCTCAAATCAGTTGAGGCTCTTCAAAAATAGGATAAAATTATATGGGATCCCTAAAGATTTTGGGAAGTTCTGCCTGCAATGTTTAGATTCCACTTTTTTTTTCTGATGAAATTATTTTGGGGAAACAAAAAATGGGCGAATGCTCCACTACTGAGTCTAGTGAGGATGCAGTGCTCCTTGGTATTGCCCACCCCGCTGTACAATGAATTGTGATGCAGCCAAAAATTTACACTCAGTCTTGCATTCTACTAGTGACATATGCAAATGTTAAGTACAGCATACATTGTCATATATCTTTTTTTGGTTGGGGGAGGTCTTGAAGAAGCTAGTATTCTCTTCCTCCCTCTGCAATGACCAAATCAACCTCCCTCCCTGAATCACCTGAGACTTTCAGAGGACCCCCAGCAACTCTTGATGGGTAATGATATCACACTGCCTCTGGGTATGGGTCATAGCCAGATGCTTCTGATTTTCCCCTCTCTCCACCAGACTACCTAGATTAGCAGGTAGCCTAATTAATTAGCAGAACTCATCTAAAGCCAAAGTGTCCTCCCTGAAGCACATCGCAATTTTCATAAGCCATGCTAGAACATCACTTTTAGCCACCAAATACATCATTTGGTATTTCAATAAAGTTAGTCATATTGAAAATGCACGATGTATCAATCTTATCCTTAAACTACAGGTCCAGAAACAGAAAAAAATGATTTTTAGCACCACATTAACACTGGCATCACACTTTCTGGGCTTTTTGCATACCCGTTTGGTCTGCTCCAACTGCTCTGCGAGCTCCTCCACAGCCTGAGCATGTTTCTGCCTCATTTCTTGAATCTGCGCCTCATGGGTCTTCGCCTCTTCATCCAGGGTCTTCTTTAGAATAGTCACTTCTTGCTCACGTTTTGACCTGTCAGAAAGCCCAGACGCTTCTATTAGCCAGCAACTCACCAGAGAAAAGGTGATTCCAAGGCTACCACAGATTCGGGGCTGGACATTTAAGCATAAAGTTGTAGTTGTTGTTTCGTGCTTTCAAGCCATTTCCAACTTATGAAGACTCTAAGGTGAACCTATCATTGGATTTTCTTGGCCCAATCTATTCAGAGTTTTTTTTTGGGGGGGGGGTTTTGTTGTTGTTGTTTTTGTTTTTGCCTTTGTTCTCCTCTGAGACTAAGAGTGCATGACTTGCCCAAGGCCAACCAGTGAATTTCCATGGTCAAGTGGGGATTCAAATTCTGGTCTCCAGAGTCATTGTCATGGTTCAGCATTGGCTCAAGTCCTACACAATGCTGGCTCTCAATCATAAAGTTACCCATGTACAAAGCTGGCAAAGTGACATAGCACAGCATAACAAGATAAGGCTAGAGCTCCATGTGAAAAACAATGAGCATAAAACTAGCAGGTCCTTTAGGACTTTTACCTTTTCAAAAAGCAAAACTGTTCTCAGTGGGACTGTAGAAGCCAAGTGTCTCAGTTACCTGAGTTCCTGCTGTGCTGCAGTTGAGTCAAGTGTGTCCTCTAGCTCTGTCTTAAGAGCCTCAAGTTCTTCCCCAAGATCTCGCTTCTGTTTCTCTGCTTTGTTCCTGGAAGCCCGCTCTGACTCCAGGTCTTCCTGCAGCTCTGTTATCTGAGACTCCAGCTCACGGATCTTCTTCACAGCCATGTTCTTTTGAGCAGCTTCCTCTTCCACTCTGCACAAAATACAGGCATGTCATTTCCAAATATTAGGTTTCATAGATCATATAACAGACATCCAACTATAGCGAAATTACTAGGGGTGTCAAAAGGTATACACACTGGTGGGAATTAAGTTCCACTGAACTTTGAATAAGAAATATATAGGATGCTTGGGTGATACAGAGGAGGAATCCATACAATATAGGTGATATGGGCCTTTCATTACCCAGAGACAGGCAGGGAATCACATTATCAAATGGAACACTTTACAACTGACTCCTTGCCCTTTCCTTTAGTTCTTTCACGTTGATACTAGTTTAATAAGACATCACTTCCCCATGGAAGGCCCTTTTACAGTGTGCATTGGATTCTGTTGGAAATGCATAATTTCAGTCTTCCACTACAAATAGAAGGTCAGGCCAGAGCTTAATACAGTGGACCCTTGTTATACGCTGGGGTTTGATTCCAAGATCCCCTGTGTATAACAAAATCCGTGTATGCTCAAGTCCCATTAAATATAACAACATAGCAAAATGGTGTTCCTTATAAAAAATGGAAAATCAAGGTTTGATACTTGAAATTTACACTTTTTTTGAACATTTTCAAACCATGTATGCTTGAGTCCATGTATAAAAAAATCAGTGTATAAGAGAGGCAGACTGTATAGAGCATTATAAAATGTTATGGACTATAGCATAAGCTAATTATTCATTTTACTGGTATTCTCTGATCTTATCAAATCATGCATACCTGTCATTTTTGAAGCAGAGAACATTTTAAAAGCAATTTTCTGAAAGTAAATTATTTGTTGCTATGCAAAACAGGGTTTACCAGTAAATGTGCCCAACCCCTGAATCAGGGGAGGACAACTACCAGTGGCTGGGTGCCAAACTAGCCCCTCCAAGACAACCTTGTAGAAATATCCCTCTATTTTTATTTTACACACACACTAGGAAGGGGGATCTAAAAATAATCTATTATGCTCCCACAGGGTAGAAGGGGAAGATTTACCATGTTTTAGCCAGATGAAAGGACATTTTTTAACTAGCAAGTACTTCCTGGTAAGAAAAAAGACATCAATCAAAGCCTAAAATAGTTTTGTTAGGGGCAAACATAAGGCAAAATTGGTACAGGGGACTATTTTTTTATAGCACAGATTTTTTTTTGTAAAAAATTGCAAAAAATCTTGAAGATGCTGGGGTCTGGGGTGGGGCTTCCTGCAATCCATGGGTTGTCTTTTCC
Organism: Sceloporus undulatus; assembly: GCF_019175285.1. Classification (NCBI taxonomy): domain Eukaryota; kingdom Metazoa; phylum Chordata; class Lepidosauria; order Squamata; family Phrynosomatidae; genus Sceloporus; species Sceloporus undulatus. The sequence goes on from NC_056526.1 coordinate 32,770,302, forward strand.
CAGTTCTACTTTAAACTGAGACCATGTATTCCAATACTAATTTTTAAAAAGTTATCACAGAGCCCGTACAGACAGGCCAAAATAAAGCTGCTTCGGATCACTTTGGAGGTATGTTGTTTAAATGACACATACATCCTAAGAGGCTGGAAGCCATGCCAAAGCCACGCTCCAGTCCTAAGGACTGGAGCGCAGCTTTGGCACAGCTTCTGGCCTCTTAAGATGCATGTGACATTTAAACAGCATACCTCCAACATGACCCGAAGCAGCTTTATTTTGGCCTGTCAGTACAGGCCCAGAGTTCCACATCAAAGAAGACACATAGGACACTTTCCCCCCACCAGGAGCCCTGGTGGCGCAGTGGTTAAATGCCTGTACTGCAGCCATTTACTCAAGACCATAAGGTTGCGAGTTCAAGACCAGCAAAAGGGCCCAAGCTCGACTCAGGCTTGCATCCTTCCGAGGTCGCTAAAATGAGTACCCAGACTGTTGGGGGCAAATTAGCTTACTTGCTAATTAGCTTACTTGCTGTTCACCGCTATGACTATTTAGGATTATTTTATCCTACAGATGTAACTCGTTGTTTGTCTTTTTCTTTGACACAAGAATAGGAAACAACATACACCCCCCTTGCCTTTGAGATGCCAGGATATTTCCTGCCCTTTTCCGACAAGAATTTTTACATTTGTGAGAACATTTTTTTTTGCATCCTTCCGAGGTCGCTAAAATGAGTACCCAGACCGTTGGGGGCAAATTAGCTTACTTGCTAATTAGCTTACTTGCTGTTCACCGCTAT
>NC_056526.1:32771104-32842034 GCF_019175285.1 Sceloporus undulatus
GATCTTTGGAATAGCGGTATATAAATAAAACAAATTATTAATTAATTATTATTATGCCCTAATTCCCAATATGAAATGTGCTCCCCAAGGCTTAGGCTCACCTAGCCAAAGCAGCTTGCAGCTCTTCCTCCTTTTTTGCCAGCTGCATTTTGAGCTCTGCTATTTGAGCCTGCAGTTCAGCTATCTGATCATGCAGATCTGTAGAGTCTCCTTCTAGCTTCCTGCGAGTCTTTTCCAACTCCTGCCGCTGCTTTTCTTCCCGGCGCAACCGCTCTGGAGGAGAGAACAGGCTGGGTCAATGGTACAGCTCATTTCTTACAATTCTAATGGACACATCACATAAAAAAGCCAGAATGTCAGAACCACGAACTCAATGCAGCCATTGTAACGACCTAAATGACACCCCCTAGTTCAGGTATCCGCATCAAAGATCAGAGTTGGAAGTGCTGCCCTTTGAACTCCTCAGTATCCATTCATTCTTCTCCACATTCCTTCCACATTGTCCATAAAACAACCAAACTAAAGTAGATTATGTCATTTCCTCGAAGCTATAGAAAACCATTACAGGCATTCTTACTTGAAACTGCCCACAACCTTTAAAAAAGCAAGTCAAATTCAGCAACAATCTTTACAGCAGCATTATTATCTATGCCAGAAAGGTATCTTTTATAACCAGTAATAATAACACAAACCCCAGTATTCAGGCACCGCTGAATATACAAGAGCAGAAATATTCCCACAGCAGGAGGAGAACTGGAACCAGCTGCTCTTCTCCATTGGTCTGTTTTAGAGATTGTTTTTATTCAGACCAAAGCTCAGCTGACAAAGTATATAACCTTCAGGCATCCATCCACTGAATGGTTCCATCAGATTGATCAATATCACCCATACAAACCCTCTACAGCTCTAGTGATATTAACTCATTGGTACCCAAAATCCAATGGAGTGAGAGACTTAATAGACCCTGTGCATAAAGTGAGAAACTGTGATGGATGGGAGAAGGCAGAACACACCAAGCCCTTAGATTCTTCCCTTACCTTCCAGCTCTGTTATCATTGCCTCATGTTTGTTCTTGAGTTTAGCTAAACTCTTTGACTTCTCTTCTTCCTCAGTTAAATTAGTAGTGAATTCAGCAATCCTGTCTTCCAGCAGCTTTTTCTCCTATGTAAGCCATAAAATGTGTGTTGATGAATTATAAAGATCTAAGTGAGCAAGCCTCCATTTGACACCAGGAAAGAAGCTTCAAACAACATGAATTAATTTCACTCTAGATTGTTCTTAAACAGCAAATGCTCCTCTAGTATCATGAGCATTGAATACCCCCAATATCCAGTAATACCCCATAGTTTGCACCATTTCCTAAATATAGGCGGGTTATAGACCGCCGCTTTGAGGCGGTCTGCCGCCGCCGCCGCTTGGTCCGCGTGGGAGCCGCAGCAGCCACACCGCGCGACTCCCGCGTGGAGCAAAAAAGAAGCTCCAAAATAGAGCTTCTTTCCGCGGCGCACTGATGACGTCGCGAAGCGCCACGGGCGCATTCGTGATGTCATTAGCGCCGTGCAACGTTCGGACGCTCAGCATCTGATACGTCAATATGGCGCCGGCCATGTAGAAGGGCAAGCGCCATATTGTACGGACAGAGTCCGTACTAGGGACAGGGGCGTCTAGAAGGGACGCCCCTTTTTTAAAATGGGACGTCCTCTGGACGTCCCAACTGGCGGTGTGTAACCCGCCCTAGGTATCTTTTAGGACTAGAATGCTAGCATTGGAACAAATACATCTATTCTCTTCTCAGAAGGTCAGCATTTGAAAATCCAATTCTCACTTAGCACTTCAGTGCTGCCATGTGGTTTGTGCTTAGGTTCAGGAGAAACTGAACTTATTGCAATTATTTGTTTCAGGGCAGAGATCTACATTTCTACAAGAAATTAATGGTGAGCACTTAAGCACTTAATACTTCTGTCTGCAAATTCCCCAGGAAGGTTTAAAAGGTATTCTGAATATATAATGATGATTCACGATTCATATTTCCACCATATGTGGTTCAAGGAGGCTCATAAAAAAAGATTAAATGCAAATTAACACACTCCAACTATTAAATATAAAGTAACCAACTAAGCAGTTGAAAGTTAAGAGAACAACAATCTAAGTAAAACAACCTTAATTTTGGAAGCCTGGCAATGTATTCTTGTTTCACCTACTGTTTCCTTATTTCTGTAGTAGCTTAATTAAGTCTTAAAAATTCTGCTTCTTTTTTGTCTAAATTGTATTTTCATGCTAGAATGAGATGCTTGAGGGACAGGTGCTAGAATAGTGCTTGCAAGTTTCCAGAAATGCAGTTCTCCTCCAAAACAGATATGTTTTCTGCATGGTTTGCCTAAGTCTAAAAATGGGGGATTGCTAACATGCTGCTAAATTTTGGCAACAGTGCCCCAGTGGGGTGCGTTAAACCTTGGTATCCCATTATTTTCCTCAGTATTTTAAAAGGATTATGTATTTTAATAATGAACATCAAGCACATGGCAGCTAAGGTCAGACTGGCATCTTCCATCTCAGGGGAGAGTAAAGATGTATATTCAGTGTCTTTTCTGTTTGATCATACCCTGATTCTCCTCCCAATTCTTATTGCTGATGTATCACATAGTGGAATGGAGGTGGGGGATAAACTTGATGCCAAAGCTGGTGTCAAATTGGAATCAAATTGCAGATGCCAAAGTTGCCCTTCCCGGCACTAAAGAAAGCAAAAGAAGCCAGTAATACTGTAACTATAGCCTTTCCATCCACAATGGCTTTTCTGGTTGCTATATTTCCTTTGTTCCATCAACTCATCATAACAAGAGTTTGGTTTCTGCCTTACCTTAGCCAGTTTGCAGTTTTGATCTTCAAATACTATCAAGTCTTCCTCCAGCTTCTTTAGCTTTGCTTCAGTGGTCACTTTCTCCAGCTGTAGCTTTTGCCTGGCACTTTCCTCTTCTTCCAACTGTTCTTCAAGCTCCTGCATCACAAACATGGAAAGGCTTAGCATTCAGTAGCCTAATCAGAGTCCAAGACTGGCCTAAATTTTACAAGCACCATAAGGCTTTCAAAACTGACAATGATGAAAGCCTAGAATTTGGAGGCTCAAAAATATATGGGCCAAGTTTTTCCATAGGCCACCTTCACTGATCAAACAAATTTAGCTGCTACTTCTGCACTTCTTACACCCAGATCTACCCCATTTGTCTTTTACTCTGTGTCACTGGGTCAATACACCCAATCCCACCATTACCTGAATATTCTGATGCATCTTCTTTTTCTCAGTTTGTAGATGCTGGCATCGTTCTTCCTCTTCCTCTACTCTGGCCTCCAAGTCATGGCATATTTCTTCTAACTCCTGTTTTTTCGCTGTCAAGCGGGCTCTGATCTCCTCAGCTTCAGCACACAGCTCTATCTCTGCTTGTAACTGCTCTTGTAACTGCATCTTCTCTGCCACGAGCTGTACAACACACACGTATTTCAAGTGAATTTAGCTGAACCTCAGATGTAGGCTACGCTCCTAAATGCACTTACCTGGAAACTCCAGTTAATTCAGATTTGTAGCTGAAGAAGTAAGTATAGGAGTGTGCTTCAAAACATTTCATTACACACAGAACATACAGAACCTACTTGATGGCCAGACAGCCTGTAAAGCAGGAGTGCACAGCCTGCAGCCCTGGGGTCATATGCAGCATTCAGCCGCTCCTTGTGTAGCTCCTGAAGCCAGGAGGACCTCATGAGCTCAGTGGAGACTACTGGGGAAGGGAGCAGACTAAGGCAGGCAGGTTAGGCAGGTGGGTGGACATAGGTATTTGTGGTGGAGGGGGAGAGATTCTACATGTGCACACATGGATATGTAAGTGCCTGACTGTGTGCATATGCACCCCTCAACACCCAGCCAGTATGAGACTCCCAGCCAATACAATTGAGTCCAAAACAAGTGTACACTTACATGCTTTGAACAGTTAGATTTAAAGCTTTACTTATACAGTGGTGCCTCGGGTTACGAAAATAATTCGTTCCGCGGCCGCTTTCGTAACCCGAAAAGCCTTCGTAAGCCGAATTGCCATAGGCGCTAATGGGGAAAAGCCGCGATTCCGTGTAAAATAGCGCCGAAAAGCACCAAAAGTTTTTTCGTAACCCGAAAAAACATTCGTAACCCGGAACAATAATTCCCTATGGGATTTTTTCGTATCCCGAAAATTTCGTAAGCTGGGTATTTCGTATCCCGAGGAACCACTGTAAATTATACAGTACAATACCATGCAAAGTTTGTTACAACTGCAACATTTTTCATGAATGTACAAGCAAAGAAACGAACATACTAGTCCTTAGGAGAGCAACCTTCTATTCACCTGTGTCTGAAGAGTTTCCATTTCTGTCAGTCTGTTTTCTGCAGCCAACTGTTTTTCTTTCACCTTCACCAGTTCTTCTTCCTTGGCCAGCATCTCCTCCTCTTGTCGACTCACTTGCAGCAAAGGCTTCACCTGCAATGAGTCAATTTTGACAAGTTATTTTATGCCTCTCAGTCTGTCTGCTGGAGGAAAATTTGATGTGCCTGCCTTGCACAGAGTTCCTCCAACTACTTTCTAAGCCCCAACAGCATCTATGGGCTAGCTTCTATCTTAGAGCTAGTGAGTTTCTTCTTAAGGAATGTGCTAAGCATGCAGCACAATATAGGAAACTGCAAGAGATGCAGCATCCTTTAGGTCTGAGACAGGCAATGTTTGAGATTAAAACTTTCATAATTTCTTATTGCTGACAACACTAGGAGTTGAAGACCAAAACATTTGGAAGGCCAAAGATCCCTCCATCTATGCTGTAGGGAGAGGGCTAGAGGATCTTTAACATTGAAGCTTTAATTTCCTATCACTTTATTGTTTCCCCAATCACTACCTTTGTAAACAGTCTCCACCACTGCCAGTTGCGAAGCTTCAGGTAGGCAGCACAATTCCTCTGGAGCACCTTCATTGCTGTTAGTTGCTGCTGGCGTTTTGCAAAAGCCCTGTTATGGGAAAAATGAAATAGGAGGAGAGGAGAAAAAAATCAGGAAAAACCATATAGACCTTAAAATCTTTGAAAATTAACAATGACAGCCAAGCCCAAATTTGATTTTTCCCACTATTTCATTGTTTCTCTTCTAAAGTTCTGTTATTGATTTCCTCCCGTTATCACTTTGTATATCAGGGTGAGAAACTGTGGGTGGTTAAGCCTCATTAACCCCATGCCTCTTGGAGAGCTGCACCTCCCACAAAACCCCTCCAAACCCTATTGCCGCCAAATGTCCTCTAGGAGGCTTTGAGAGCATGTTTCTCTTTCTCCCCAACCATTTTAGAACCAGGAGAGGCTTTTTTCATCCAGCCTCAGAGAGAGAGAGAGAGAGAGAGGGGGGGGGGGGGCAGGCCAGCTCCACTGGGCCTAGCCCAAGTAAGATGAAGAGCCCTTCCTCCAGCCCATCTGCCATGGCTATGGCCCCAAAGGGAGAGAAGAGCCAATGAACTTGATCTTTTCCCCATCCCCATCCCCTTCTCCCTTTGTCTCATGTCTTTTTAGATTGTAAGCCTGAGGGCAGGGAACTGTCTAATTAAAAAAAAAGTAAGCGGCTCTGAGAGCTTTTGTGGCTGAAGAGTGGGGTATAACTACTCTAAATAAATATATTCTGTTCTCTTTCTGTTTTAAAAATAGGCTTCTTCTGGGTCCAAAATGTCCAAGGGAGACATATGGAGGCATCTGAAGGCAATTATGTTTCGAAAAAACAAGCAAACTCAGAGATCCTGGGGGCTGTACAAAGCATGCAAGCCTCACTTAACCATCCTTGCCATATATAGGGTGGACAGGACTCCTGTATCTTTAATGATTATATAAAAGAAGGAATCCAGCAAGTGTTGCTTGTTACCTAGTTATATATATGAACAGTATCTCCACTAACAGTTTTGGAAGACCCCATTACTATTTACTCCTTATTCCCTACCTCTACCTGGATTCTCTTCTGTTGGGATCATACCTCCTACATGCTACAAATACCACCTTCATAATACAAACTTGATGCTTTATTCCTTGAATCTGAACTAACTGTGGTAAGACATCTGGAGTCTACAAAACTGTAATTGTGTGCTGGCATTTTACTTTGACTTAAAGCAGCTGCCATGCAGGAAGAAGGGAATTTTAGAAAACCCAGCATCCTACAGTTAAATATTCCACTTTGTATTTCATTTATCATGTACCTTGTTTTTCATTTATCAAGCTTTTTTGCAATGTAAGAAAATCAGAGCAAGAGCCAACTGGTGTTTTCAAACTTTAGAATGCCAATAACTTCTTGCCAGCTGGCCAAGAATGTTAGTTAACAACTTTGTACTTACTTTCTAGCCAAGTAGCCTCTACAGCATGCCTGGAACCCAATAATAACATCTGTGATTTTCAAATCTCTTTCTTCTTCAAGGTGTGCAAGGACACCTGCTCGGAAAAACACTTTGCTCTGTCCAATCCGGTAAAGATTTGGGTCTAGCTCTAAGGCTTTGATCTAAAAGGAAAAATAATACACTTAATCATTAATACTGAAAAATAGAGCAGAGGAAAATTTTAAATCCCTCCATGCTCTTTTAAACAATAGATAATGGATTATATCAGGCAAAGAGGTTTTCTATAGGCATGAAGAAACATTCAGGAGTCTTCAGTTAACTACTATAGAGTTTTCTCACTGAGATAAACACTTGCAAAAAACACTTCACGTTCACCTTTAAATGATGGGATCTTCTGTCAATGCAGAATATTAGAAGAATAAGCCTTGAAATATTATATTAACTCATGAAAAGAGAACAACAGGAGGCAATGGGGAATTCAGATATCAACTGTTTCCATCATAAAATGACACCATGCTTAGAATACTGTTTCAAATCCACAGCACTTACCCTTACTGATAAGCCAAGGTAGGTGTTATTAACAGAGTCTGACTTTCCATAAGTCATTGGAAGCTTCACTAATTCAAGCTTACAGTGTCTTCTACATTAATGAAGGGTTGCATTTAGTCTCTTTACTTTGTATAACTACAGCAAGAGACTCACCATGAGCACACAGGCTTGCTTTCCATCCATGAACCCTTTTGGAATGGCATTTGGAGTCAGGATCTCATATCTAGAAAGAAAGATGTTATCATTCCATTACTAAGTAATATCATTTATATGAGGTAAGGATTATAAGAAGAGATTATCCTGCTATAGAAGTTTTACTGTGGAGTTAAGATAAGGATTATAGGAAAAGATTATCCTACTATGGAAGTTTTACTATTAATTAGACCTCTGAGTCTTCCAAACAACTGGAAGCAGTCTGATGCAAAAGAGGAATTTAATGTCACATTGAGAGCCAATATGGTGTAGAGGTTTGAGTGTTGCTCTCAGACTCTAGGAGACCAGGAAACAAATCCCTGCTCAGTCACGGAAACTCAAAGGGTGGCCTTGGGCAAGTCCCACTCTTTTAGCATCAGAAGAAGACAATGGCAAACCTCCTCTGAACAAATCTTGCCAAGAAAACCACACGTTCAGATCTCCACAAGTCAGAAATGACTTCAAAGCACATAACAAAGTGTCTTATTGCCATGCACATGTTATAACTACTACTGTCAAAAAAACTATTCAGCCCAATCTGAGCACAGGGGGGGTGGGGTAGGCAACTGTACACAACTGATATATTTACTTGCCAACAGAGACAAAGAAAGATATGGCAAAGATTTGTTATAAAGCCATTCTAGTCTATCACCCATGATTCAGGTGACTCTCTGGCATAACCAGATGGTTTCCATGGATTTTAAGCTACCCACTAATTAAGAATGAACAACTGACTAGCAAGACAGTTACTTTTAGAATCTGCATGTAGAAATTGCAAGCAGATACCTAACAATCTAAGGGCATTTCAAAACTGTATTCAACATACAAGCTGAAGCTGTAGGTCAGATTTACCTTTGTCTGAACTCTTGGAAAACAACTCTGTTGGGAAAGCCTTGCCTGCAGATACGGATTCCTTCTAGTACTCCATTGCATCGAAGTTGATCCAAGACCAAGTGTGGGTCCAGTTTCCCAGCCTGTGGAGGAAAGGCAGGTTATTTATAAGGACATCTGTATATATTCATGGCTCACCAGCTCAAATTGGTATGTAAGCTGCACCTTTTCCTTTTGCTTGTGAAGGCAGCCCAACTACCATTATATATATTTCAATATCCAGACTGAATTATGGTAAAGTGTGCTACCTGTGGTATTTATTTGAAGAAGAACATTGACTAAAAATGACAAATGACTGAAGTGCTCACACTGATGGCAGTTTCCAAAGTAACAGCTAAACAATGGAGAACTGCAACATTTCTAATGAATTACTGGTATTATAGAGCAATGGCATGTAGCTGTGTCAGAAAACTGATACATCACATAAACTCTAGATAAAGCTAAAATACCCTCTTTAAAAAAAACACCACAATTATGGAAGACTTTTGAAAATCTCCAAACTGTCAATGAAGTTCACTTACATTTTTTACCTGCAAAGTAAAGGAAGAAAACATTTTAAAGGCACCACCTTCTCTGAATAGTCAGACATAGCCATAATACTGTTTTGTCTGTTTTTTTTTAAAAAAAATTATTTGACAGTACTTTTGAATTTTATAACATTCATAATGCTGAAGAAAAAATTTTTTTAATGGAAATGAGCATTCAGAAGTCATGTTCACTGGTTAAAAATGCATCTGCAAGAATGCTGAGCTGGACTAGAAGATTGGAGAAGCGGTGTACAATAGTAGTTTATTCACCCAGACCATCAATCCATTTCCAGTATCAATCCACTATGATGCTTCTCACCTGTAAATCCTTAAATAGCTTGTGATCAGGTTACACAAATGTTCCCATCCCATTACTTGTTTACTAATACATTTGTGGAAAAAATATGAACTCACCCACCCCTATCTGGGGGTAAAGCACATAGCCAGAAGAGATAAACCCTTTTTGGTGGTGATAATTCACTGTGGAATGTCCTCACCAGGAAGAGTATCCCTTATGTGAAATGCTTGGGACAAGTAGAGTTTCAGATTTTTTTTTCCCAGATTTTGGAATATTTGCATATAAATAATAACATATCATGGAGACGGGACCCAAGTCTAAACACAAAATTCATTTGTTTTATATACATCTTATACACATAGCTTGAAGGTAATTACATACATAATATTTTTAATAATTTTGTGCATGAAACAAAGTTTGTATACACTGAACCACCAGAAAGCAAATGTGCCACTATCTTAGCCACCCATGAAAAAAGTTTAGGATTTTAAGGCATTTCAAATTTTCAGGTAAGGAATACTTAATCTGTACCTGAAACTCTGCCTTCTCCTTAATGGTGAAAATATGATTCATTTGGAAAACCTTTCAGACTAAATCCATCCTCATTAGTAAATAAATGCTCTAACCCCCTGCTAGAAAAATCTTGGGAAGCCTCTCCCCTATTAGTCACCTGCCTTGGAGAGTGGAGGAGTCTCTTTCTTTTGAGGTTTTAAAAAAGAGATGGGATGGCCATCTGTAGAGACTGCTTTGATTGTCTATTTCTGCATGTCAGGGGGTTGGAATGGATGGCCATTGTGGTCTCTTCCAACTCGACCTTGGAGCCTCTGGAATTGAACGCACAATCTTGTGGCTCCAGTACAGGCATGTAACCACTGCGCCACCAGAACTCCCTCCACCAAAATTCCACAACAAAAAGTGTTTTGGAAAAGAATTTTAAAAATTAATATGGGAGAGTCCAGGGTATATGAAGTGTTTTAAAGAACAGATCATTCCAAAGCCAAATCAGATTGAAGGCAATCATATATAAAAAGCAGGGAGACAGCCTATAAACAGCTTTCCCCTACATCCTCCAAAAACGTAGGGAAGAGTGGAAATCTTTAGAACCCATTCCAAGCTCTGTAGCACTCTACAGGGCAATTGTTTACGTATATGCAAAAGTTTAAACTTTACCTTCTTTTCATGGTTAGGGATGATGCAACGGACAAAGTTGGGGTTGGTGTTCCTTAGGGTAGCCATTAGCTTGGCCAGTTGCTCTTTGTATAGTTGTCCTACTGTTCGGAACATGCCCTTCCTGGTCTTAAAGGCCCCAGGCAATGCTGAATCCGACATGCCAGCAACTTGATCCAGCCCAACTATGCGATCAACTGGAGGAAACATTCAAAATGGTTAGGTTATTCCCAACAACTCTGGTAGCAAGAGTGCATAATTTATCTGGGCAGAGCAAGGACAGAAGAGGAATTTGCAGGAATCATTTGCTTCATCGCTCTACCAATGTAGACGTCCTGTTTATCATTTGTATTAGGGCAACAACAAGAAGGGAAGAAAGCAGCCAATGACTACTAGAGCTAGGATCCATCTCATGCCGAACAGATCCAGCTGGTAGCTGAAACAGCAATTTTAGGCCAAGGATACAGTAGAACTGGCACAAAAAGCTTGATCTAGACAAGATATTCTCTCTCAACAAGAATATAATGATGTCTTCTTGTAAAGACAGCCATTGCAGCATTAACCCAGGATTTATTCTTGCCTTCATTAAAGAATCCTGTCATGTAAGTCAAAGCTATAGGAGGCAGCCATCAAGCTAAGAGATGCTGTAAGGATGTAGTTAAGAAAGCTGCCTTTTAAGCTCTGTATACTCAAGCACAGTGCAAAATAAGAGTGCAAAATCTAGTATCACTTCAAAACATGTTTTGCACTAGAAACACATCCAACATCTCTAAATTAATTAATGAATTTCCTATTCTATATTTACTAAAAAGAATGCATTCCCTGTATGCCTTCTGAGTAATACTATACAGAATTTATTAATGGACAGCGATATATATCAGGATGTACTCTGTGCATTTTAGCTGATATAAATATTAAAGCAGTTCACTAGTACTTAGAACAATTGAGTCTTTTGTTCAGTTCTCTTTCTGTGCAAGCCATATGTAAGATTAATCGACTTCTTACAGATTATTATAATGGGCAAAAGCTCAACGTTAGTCATAATGACCATGGTATCAGACTGAGGCTTTTAAAATAGGGGATGTTCAAAAGAATGCAATCAGCCAAGTCACTGACATCTGTCTGGTGGCAATGAAGCCAGCAACTATTGATCTGATCTCAACCACATGAAGTTTTTTAAAATCAGAAATGATTCTCAAAGGAGGCCTTTTAACTTGCCAAAAGCAGGACTGCATTATGTACTGAAAGACAAGATGCATGACTAGAGTATTCTTGTGTTACATAGCTGAGAATTAGGATCTCTCTTCTCCCTCAAATCTAACTGCTCAATTCATTTAAAGATACAAAGTTACTGAATCAGTGACAAAGGAATTCATACAATGAATACCTCTGATCTACACTGAGGCAAGCAAATATGCCATTTCTCAAACAGAAACTTTAACATTAATCAGTTCTATCATTCTGATCAGGTAAAATAACAACATTAGCCACTGGAGAGCTTCGTTCTGTTCCTTATGCACAAAACCATCATAGAGCCACAAACGGTCATCTCACAAGCGACTTCCACTGGGTTTATATATAAAGAAAGATTTTAAGATGGCCATTCCTATAAACTCTTAAGCCAGTACTATCCATATATGCCCTGCTGCTGTACCAGTGTGATCACACCTTGTTTTTAAAAACTGATTTTTCCTCCAAGTCCAAGAGGGTCTACTAGCAAAAAGCAGGGGGACTGGATGAGGCAGACAAGCAGGAACAGTAAAGGGGGGGACAGAAGAATTAATGGAAGCATTTCTTGCATGGCTCTAGAAGGAATCACATGACACCACACAATAGCTGGGTTCTCAGTCACCTGGTTCTAGATGAAGAATAGGAAAATGTTGATAGAAATAGGCTCTCTGAATGTTCTGCATCTCTGCAACAGAGACGTCAAAGAAAAACCCAAGAAAAGAGACAGTAAAAGTAAGACTCAAAGCAACATATAATCTAGAGTGTAAGACACCTAATGGCACTGGAACAAGCAAAAGAAAGTCCTTTAGATGCAAGGTTTGGCTTCACTTCATTAATTCCTATATTTGAATTGGAAGCTATTAGGAGCATCTGTTTGAAAGTTATTGTGAGATACTACCCTGACAGCCTGACCCTTTTAAATCCTCCTCACTTCAGCAACAAAAACGAAGAGCTTTTTAAAATCAATATTATACTGTATATGTGTGTGTGTGTACACACACACACAAGTTTTGGTTCCTGCTGCTCACTGAGTATTATGTGCTTGATAATGGATGATAACAAAGAAAAACAGAAGAAATCTGGTTCCATACCATCTTTCCACAGTTCAGACACAAATTTATCAGAGGACTGGTGTAGCAGGGTGGCAATGTTATCATTAAGAGGATCCATGTTCTTCATCAGCCATTCATCAGCTTTATAATCAACCTAGAGAAGGAATCTGTGATCAATATTAGCTACTAATGATTAACTTCCCCATAGTACTGAAGACAACTAAGAAACTAGTAGCATCTGTTGGGCTTCACATAACAATGCTAAAAACTTACCCTTCCAGCATAGTGAATAATGCAGAAATCAGCTTTATCTTTCAGCTGCTTTGGCTTCTGGAATTTAGGATGAGTTCCTTGTTCTTGCACCACCTTTTCCACAAAGCTTTTATCAGTAGCTTTTGGGAACCAGCACTCTTCATCCAGGAGAGCCAATATGCCTGGGGGACCAGCCTGTAGGGACAGACAGAAATCAGCATTGCTCTCAAGATACAAGACCACAGGCAAGGTGAGTACAATAGAAAATATCTATTCCTTGCACATAAGGTATAATCAGCTGTTTGGAAGACCAGGAGTTTTTAGCACCTGCATTTCTTGCTCCTTATTCTTTATATAATTTACACTTGAAATGTTTTAATTAGATTAAATTTTGCCCACCACTCCCTTTATATGCCACCCTCCTACAAGTTGAACATAGCTCCCTAACATGCAACAAACAGAGTGTGATGATGTGTTCAGCTCAATGCTGTAGCTCAATTCTCTGTGCTACTCAGAACAGGATACATTACTCACTGGTTTTTCTATAAGATCAATGCAGGGCTGTAAATCCAGACCAAAGTCAATGAAGTTCCACTCTATGCCTTCACGCTGGTATTCTTCTTGCTCCAGGATGAACATGGTGTGGTTGAAGAGTTGTTGTAGCTTCTCATTTGTGTAATTAATGCACAATTGTTCAAATGAGTTCAACTGTTTCAAGGGAAAAAAAGAACATATGTCTAGGTGATCACTTCTGAGATATTACCTATGTCCACTGAAGAATAAAACACATGGGATGAAGTATCATTACACACACACACACACACACACACACACACACACTTATATGGATCATTCCAAACTCCTAGAACAGCATAGCAAGTAACAAACAACAGGAAACCCAGAAGGATACACTGGGAGACAGTCTTCTGTATTTTCAACTCCACATTTTTGAGCAACCAAGCTACCCAATTACTATTTTACTCACAAAGAGGCCATATTACATTATATAGCAAAAATTGTACAGGTTATGAATATTTTTGTTTTAAAACAAAGTTACAATCATTCTATAACACTGAATGTTGCAAATATATCAAGATCAGGATATTAAGTCTAATAAGGCAAACACAATCTTTAGAAAAGTATACTTTCAACTTTAACCCAAAATTTATCCTGTTTCTGTCTCTTCCCATTTCCAATGGAGAATGGATGTGTCAGAGTTGCATCACAATCCTCAATGATTTTGAAGTTGGGCTTCCGTGCACATGCAAGGAAGAGTTTTAACTAAATGAAAAGAGTCTAGGCCTTTCTAGGATCTCGCTCCCCCACCCTGTAGAGCCCACAGAGATGACTGAAGGATCACAAATCAAGCTGAGGTCATCAGTTCGCACCATTCTAATTATGACCGTCTGTTTTACCCCAAGGTATTCTGCTTAATCACAAGACTTTTTGGCCCCGATATTGACATTCCCACTCAGCCTGAAGATGATATACCCAGCATGCCAAATTAGCTCCTGAACTGCAGTAATGCCAGCTATTTCTTCCCCTTTCCTTAGATATCAAAAGCATCAACCCTCTGCCCTGATACTTAAAAAGGATCCATTTTTAACACCAGTTATCAGGTTCCTGCCTCATCTACTCCTAGTTCGGCTTTTAATATGTATAGAAATAATTTATATTCACTTACCACTTTTTACCTAATCCTTTCTCCACAGAGTTTTTGAATTTATTTCAGCTGAGTTCTAACAAAATCTTTTTTGATCCTGAAAGTATCAGCCCGATCTCCTTCAAGTTACACAGAAATTTTACACTGGAATTAAAGAAACGCTTTCCTCTTACTTACTTCAAAGATTTCAAATCCAGCAATATCAAGGATCCCTATGAAAGATGCTCCTTGTCTCTTTGTTTTATCCAGTGCTTTGTTGATGCGCATCACTAGCCACCTGAACATGCGTTCATAAGTGGCTTTAGCCAGAGCCTCGATGGCAAAGTCAGCCTGAAAAATGGGTTCAAGTTACAGTACATGCAATGTTCAAATCAAATAGCACTGAAAACATTAGCCCAGTTCACAGATTCCTGGCTGAAGTACTAAGTCACTGTTAGTCCCACCATCCAGTAAAAATTATGAACCATTTTGAATTCTTTTCTCCTCATAGGAGTTATTCAGTACTATTGGGTACTATTTACTATGTTTAGTGTAAAGGAGAAAGACAGGAAGCTACTTCAAAGAGAAACTTCATCTGACCTGGTGGACAGCAGTATGTAGTGGGACTATGGAGACTTCTTTTGCCATATATGTTTCTGATATCAACTAATATACAAGGATCCCATTTTGTTTTGTTCATTCTATCTCATATGATTAGTGGGAAATTAGCAAATATCTAGTCTTAATATCCTCAACTTTCATCTCCAAAAGTTAACAGGATGCAAAATTGTCAGCAACAAAAATAGAATGTTGTGATGGGAAACCCATTAAGGCGGCATGCTTGTAACTTTTTAGTAGACAGAAAGGGTTTGTAACTGCTATTGTCCACGTTATGCCAATATGGAACTACACAAAACTTAGTTAAGAACAGTGAACAATTTAGACTTTCAAGATTTAAACACAATCCTACATACTGTATATTTACTTGAAATATATACTATCTGGCTTATGCTTCATCACACAGCTTTTTTGGTTTGTTTTTATTTTTAAACTTCTGGTTTTTATAATATTGTATAATACATACCTGTTCTTTAGTCTGAGCCTTCTGGACATAATCCCGACCCACTTTGATGCGAGGGGTGAGAATTCCTCTGGTGAAGTCTGTCACATTGATACCCAGAAGATGAGAAACTTTCTGAGCAGCTATGGGAATGAAAGAGCAGAATGAAGCATTTAGTCCTTTTCCTTCTTCCATTTTACTGTGAAAGGGGGAATATTTTAAACTGTTTCTGAAAGAGTCATATAATGAGACCTAATAGCTCTCCAAGTACAATAAGAGATGAAAAATGTTAGTTTGTTTTTTCCTGTTCCAGAGAGACAGATGACCACTGTTTTGTGTATGTCACTCAACAGGTCCCAAGGCATAGTCAGAAGCCACATCACAACCTTGCTAAAACCAAACAGATTTTGGATCTGGTTAGTACCTGATTGGGAGATTGCCCATCCACCCATCCTATGTCTACCTGTGCATGGTACTGTATAGGGTAGTTCCATCATGAAAGAAAGAAGGGATATACATGTAATCAATATAATTTTGAGAGAAGAACAATCACTACTTTTTCCAACTGTCAAACTATATGACTAAAGAACCTTCTTGATTAGAAACCAAAAAGTATGAGGAAGCTTAAGTCCTAAATTCTCTGTCACTTTAAGGCAGGTCTCTCAATTTCTGGAACCCGTCCAAGAGATTGTACTCAGCTTCTCACAATTTCATTTACATGGGTTCGTATGTATGGTGCTAATAATTTCTTACATATTTATAGCTGGAAGGCACATTGATTTGGTTGTAAAAGGATGCAAACACCCTTTATGAAGCCTTGTTTCTTCATTCTTCTCTATATTAAATATTAACTGCTATCAAATATCAACGTGTTTTAAATTTAGCCAGCTCTGACATAAGAATTGTAATCTCTTTTGCCCTGAAATTTCTGTAATTTGAGCATCGGAGGCCAGAAACCATGTTTTAGTAACTCCAGCACTCACAAGGTTGTGACCAAGTTGAAATCCCCAAAGTCAAGTTTCATAATTGACATTAAAGCCTAGGAATGACATTTAAACCAATACCACCTGAATATGTTTCATCTCTAAACTGAAAGCAAAACTACATTGTATTAGTAATAAGCCTCAAACTCTAAATACAGCTTTACTTCCATGGTAATACTGTAGTTCCACTTCTAACTGTTTACTTTTTCACCTTTTTCCTAGTACAGGAATTGTGTAAGGCATCCATTTCAGAGTTATGAGAAGAAGCAAAGAGATTCAATTTTAGAGATTATAACCTAACCACATAGTTCAAATGAGCAAATCCAACCCATCCTAAGTGGCTGTTCAAAACACACCAACAGTATCAAATGCATATCCCTTCTGAAAAGCAGTAAGTCCATCCTCTCACTCTATTAGTCCTCTTGGCTGTGTTCTGTCTTCCTCTACTTTTTGGTGTTTTGTATATATGTTTCCTTCTCTCTTCTTGTCTCCTCAGTATTTTTTCCTTGCAGATCTCAGCATCCATGGTCCTTCTCCTGACTCTTTCCACTACTATACACCCCCTCCTTTCCCTTACTCTTCATTCTGTGTCACAGCAATAGGCAATACATGTGCCTATTCACAGGTGGCTTCAATTAAGACAATGGAGGAGCTAATATATACATGTATACAATGTTTCTGCCACCAGGAGGCAATACCACTGACTGTTCATAACCTGAACAGCTACAACCCACTGCTAAGAACCTGTTTACATTTAAAAACACCATGAAGTATGTAATCATTTATACAATGCCACAAGAGTTTATTTGTGCATATTCTTAGATATGGGTCTCTTAGATATATGTACACAGTATTTTTAAAGATTTGAACTGAGAATTAGAAGCATAGCTCCTACCACTCAATACCCATGGAATGTCTTTACCTGTATTATCAGGCATGGATGCCTGATCTGTGTTGCGTTCCTTCTTGAACACAATATTCCCAAGCTGAAGAACACCAGAGATTACTTTTAATAGACCTAAAGAGGAAAGAAAAATACCAAATTTCACTCAGGAAGCATCATCCACAAATTGATCTGCACAGATGTGTCAACCCCATTACCCTTTTGGTAACAGCTGTACTAATTAGACCTGCAACAAAATATGGAAGGGGAGTTCTCACATTCACTTTTATACTCAGCCATGTCTGCCTCCAAGATACTTCATGGATTTTATCCACCTGCTTATTATAATTCATTGTATAATTGATGGATTGCCAAGAAAAACATTTTTAGCTGTTGGCATTAGTGCTGTAGGTAATCTATGTTGCTCCTTTGGTTGCTCATTGCTGTGTAATGACAGGGTAGTTTTGCCACTTATCTTATACTAGGGTCCTGGGAAAGGTCCCTCTAATTTTTATCTTAAAGCAAGGGTCCTGCTGATTACATTTTCTAGTGCGGCTTCAGACTGGGGAGACAAAAATTAAATTCTGTCTCACTGCTGTTGCTCCTCTACACTCTAGGAAATACTGGAGTCAGGGCAGCAGGAGAAAACAGGATTGTTTTATGTTCTTTTGAATGGAATATTGTTTTCAAGTTAAGATTAGGCAGTGGGATCCTAACCCTCTTTTAGAAGATCAGTAGTAACACCTTATACCCTCAAATAATGAGAAGTGAAGAATGAACATTATTTCTTACAGACACATACAAAACTAAAAGCTTTGACAATTATTGTATTCATCAGAACAGAAATGGTGTTGTACCCGTGTAATCCATTTGTTAACAGCAGTGCCTGTAATACATCACTCTAGAGCACTCTAGGCTTCTTGATGCATCCCTGCTTGTAAGTGGATGGTGTTAGTTTGGCCACATAAGCAAGAACACACATCACTGAACATCAAAAACAGAGGAAAGATCAGTGATTTCCAGACAGAGGAAGAGGAGGGTTCAAGTAAAGGAAGCTTCTGAGCTTAGAGTGTGGGCTATTTTTGACCCATCCACCTAATTTTCTGTCCAGCAAGAAAAAGGACTAAGAGATATTTTAGAAGCAATGTTGACACAAAACCAGCAATACTCACCTGGAGAGAATTAATTCAGAAAGACGTTGCTACACCTCATTAAGATTTAGTAACCTAGAACTGGAGGGTGATCGTGTACCACCACAAATTTGTTTACTTAGGGGTCATGCAATGGGCTCAAAAGAGCAGTACATGTCTGTGCTGGTCCAGGACCACAGCAAACTGCACACACCTGGCCCTGATCCTCAACCCGTCTATCGACAAGGAGCAGCTTTTTGCTGCTCATTTTTGTGCCAGTACCAAGTTGGGGTGAGCTCAGCCCAGCTAGGTTTAGGGTGTACGATGTGTAAACGCCAGACCCACAACGCAGACAGAAGCCAGTACTTTGGGCCCAGCTGCTTCGGACCATATTCCATTTAAATTCATTAAAATGCTGTTTACAGGCACTACAGACATATACACAGTGCCCTGTTGATTCACTTTTTGTTGATATTTTTTCTCACATTTTGTTGTCTTACAAACTGGAGCTGAAATGGATTTAATTGGCACTATTATCATTTGATGTGCATAAAATACACAGCACTATGAAAACTTTTGTGGCACAATAGCAATACTTTCTACCTTCACAATGTTAAGTTTCTTGTGTCTATCAAATATTAAGAATGCTAATTAAATCCATTTCATGAAGCCTATACATTTTGTTACAAATGGTTGTTATACAACAAAATGTATTGGCTTATGAAATGCATTTAATTAGTATTCTTAATATTTGATAGATACAAGATACTTAACATTGTGAAGGTACAAAGTATTGCTATAATGGTTGTAATACTGTACAACAAAATGTGAAAAAGTTGAAGGGGATGGTAAATCCTTCTGCTAGGCACTAAATTTTATGTAGACATTATGGCTTTTCCTTTAATAGAAAGCACAGAATTGTTCAGACAGTCTAATGGAGATGGCCAAACCACAGGAATGTATTCATTGCCTACCTCAATGGAAGCAGTGGCAGATGCAGATAGTGATCTCTCTCTATCTCCAACATTATCAGATTGATAGTCAAGTGCTACTATCTTCAACCAATAAGAGATCCCTGTCTGCTTGGTCTTAATGAGGAAAGAGCCTACAGTAGGATCACAAACTCACATTGGATGCCAAACTATGTAATTAGCAGTGTAGTTACTGGTCACATGGTAAACACCTTCAGCTGATATAATTTAATTCCAAATGAATTAACTTGATATAGTGTTCCTGTATGACAAGCTATGTTTGCAACAGTGTCTCAGTTTCATATTTACACACTGCCCAGACAACATTGATTATAGGGCAGTCTAAAAGTGCAATTAAGTTAGATCAGTCAGTCAATTCATGCATCACCCACTGAAAGAGCTGCAATAATGCATTACACCACAAGGGGCACAGTTTGTAGAATACAAAGCTCTCTCAAAAATACAACATTTGCTGCATCAAATGTAACACCTTTTCAGCCAACAGAATGCTTATACTATCTAATTTAAGCAAATTATGGTTTAGAGGTTTGGAACCTTTACTCTGAAGCAGACGGACAGACTAACTGTTTTCCTAATGTTGTATGTTTATACATTTAATTAATAAATAATGAATTCAGAAGATAAAATAAGGTAAAGGAAGACATGCTTCTATTGAACAACTCATACTCTTTGGATGTTCACTCACAGCACATATACTGTCAAGGTCAAATGCAGAGACAAAAAAGCCCTGTTGCTAATAATTTGTACCAGCACAGCCATATACAATTTGCTACATGCCACAGGGCAGTTTGGAATACTGTTGGGCAAATAATGACAAGATGACTAGATACAGATTATATCACATCTCTACTAAGAAATTGCTCTGTAACATTTCAGTGGATGATTTCACCAATAGTTCTTACATGACTGTGACTTTTGGGCCAGTTATTCAGAATTGCCTTCCAGAATGGTACTTAACTAGCATGCAGTTAGGCTTGACTTTCCCTGACAGGCTTCTGATCACTAATTTAGCATCCAGGTGCTTCAGGATTTCATTCAAATATGACAAAGCCTCCTGCACCTCAAAGACAGTGCTTGATGAAGAAAGGATGAAAATCTGTAGGGTCTGAGGGAGGACTGCAAACCTTGCCTTCACATGGAAGCTCACAGAAGGGCTACCTTTAGAGTGTTGGGATGCCAACTAGCAATTGTAGGTTAATTGTGATGAGTCCCAAGCTGCCTTCCTAGAATGGAAATTTGTTATGTCTTAAGTACAGTGTATTTTTTATTTCTATCTTACACTATTTCCTCTCTAAAATCAGTTTACTTGCACTGTTTTTAACATAGCTGAAAAGAGAGATTTTTTAAACATACTGTACATACTGCAGCCCTGGTGGCACAGTGGTTAAATGCCTGTACTGCAGCCATTCACTCAAAACCACAAGGTTGCAAGTTCAAGACCAGCAAAAGGGCCCAAGCTCGACTCAGGCTTGCATCCTTCCGAGGTCGCTAAAATGAGTACCCAGACTGTTGGGGGCAAATTAGCTTACTTGCTAATTAGCTTACTTGCTGTTCACCGCTATGATCTTTGGAATAGCGGTATATAAATAAAACTAATTATTATTTCTTTTCCATTAAGCTTTCTGAATTGTTATATGGACTGGTGTTCATTTGGTACACTGGGAGACAAGCACAATTTTGTGGAAAATTGGTATGCAAATAAATAAGCCCATTATGGTGTTTCTTGACAGTCTTTGCAACAACCCTTTTGCAAGCTTTAAGCCCGTTTTATTAGTTACATACCCATCTGTTCATCATCTGGAATGCTCATGATCCGCATTGCCTCCATAGTCTCCTGAAACATGTCCTTATCTTGCTGACCAGGGATTGTAACATGTCCATTGGAAAGGAAACGATATTTGTTATAGGGCTCCAACAGCAAGTCATCTAAAAGATGAGAAAGATTAGACACACCATTTTAGTACATCTTGATTGGAATATTAAAAGTAAGTCACAGGACTAAAATGTACAGGCTTCATATCAAGTTTGACAGGTCAGATTCTACTATTCATAATTAAGACTGCCTACAGGAACTATTCTAAAGGCACCAGATCTTATTTTATTTTGGAAGCTAAGCAGGATCAACCCTGATTAGTACTTGGATGGGAGACCACCAATAAATACGAGGTGCTGTAGCAACATTTCAGAAGAGCAACTGGTAAAACTGTACCTCTGATTATTCCTTGCCTAATTCACCTGTCACTGTAAATGAATGAAATTCACAGCTCACTGTAAGCTGACAGGTGACTTGAAGGGACAAAAATATGCACACAGGAAACCCTAAGCTACATTCTTTTAGCACACACTAGGCTAACTATTCCTACATCTTGCAAAAGGTAGATTTATAAAGCTAAATTGTCTATAGGAAACTAGATTCTACATGAACTAGGACTGAATGAGTTTTGTCTTCATTCCTTATCTTAAGATCTGAACACGGATGTGACAGAAGTTACGCCACAGTGGTGGATGGATATCAAAGAATAATGCCTCCTCCACGTAAGCAGATGGCTGTGTTAACTCAGTTCAGTGGTGTCTTGCTTCAATATCCTATTTGATCCAAAATTAACAAAAAACAGAAAAGGAGCTATATGATACTAAACTGGCTCTCAGGAAACAAAACTATTACCCTTTCTTGGCTACAATCTCATTTCTAAATCATAACCGGAGGGCAGTTATTAGAACGTTGCTAGTTTGTATTTTGAGTGTTGCCCTAGCAATTAATTCATGTCTGGGATTCCAAGGGTTTTGTAACATTCCTGATCTAATGCTCTACATACCCTAATTTTAGACAGGACACATTTACTCAGTGAAAAGAATGGTTGAATTTTAAAAAGGGTGATCAACCAGAGAATGTTTATCCCAAGCATTTGTAAAAGGCTGGTGACAAACCTAAAGTGAGAGAGCATCTATATGTTTAACCCGAAGTACTCACTCTTTAAGTGCTCCCCTGCACCAGTCAACAAGTAATAGAAGATGTGGAATGTCCGTTCTTCTTTGGCCTGACGTATTGCTCGTGATTTCTCCAACAGATCTTTACATAGGTTAAGGGAAGAAAGCAAGACTGCCCATCTCTAAAATTCTACACATAAAGGATCTCAAGAAGCTTGGTCCCTTTTCAAACATAAACTACTAGTGGGTCATTTTTCCCAAGAAGCCCCAGTACATCTACCTTGCATGCTTGACTGCCAGTTCATACAATCTCACTCTCTGTAACCAAGCTACTATTAACAAGAGAAAAAAAGATCAATTATTTTTGTAACTAAAAATGCAATCCTATGAATTCTAGGTACAGGATTTCAGCCTAAGTAAAGTAACCTAATTTAAATATGCATAATTTGGGAGGTATACAATACTATTTGTTTGCTTTGCAAAAAAAACACCTTGTTATTTTAGACTAAAGGCAGCAAGCTTAAGAAGAAGATCAGATATTACTCTGCCATATTTTGGCATTCTCCTATAACATGGTTCTCAGGAATTCCACCCACAGAACTATTAACACATTTCACCCTGAGGTTGCCGAACTATTATGCTAAAATGATTGTCACTTTACAAAAGCAAGTTACTTCTTCAGACTTTAAAGTGCAGCCACCCACAACTTTTCTAAAACAAGATTATTATGTATGTGCCTTCCCTTCTTCCTGTTGAAAGTGACTGGATTACCATAGTCGCAGAAAAGGATACACGTCTCAATATTGGCTCCAACAATGTAACCATTTACGTCAAAATTGATTCTGATGAATTTTCCCTGCAAGAACTCAGAAGTATTAGCCAACTGCACACATGAACAATACAATATGCATATCTTCAAACAGATCTGTTCTCCTAGGTTCCTGCAAAATCCATGCTCACTGCCAGTTTGTGCAGAATGAAGAAAGTGGATATCAAATTGCCTTTTACTTTCTCTTACAATAAACTGATGTCATAGTAATAGAGAACAATAAATTACATCATGTAAAACATTTTGATTGGCTCTTGTTAGCTATCTGAAACCAGCAGACAGAGGCAGAACAATACTGTGTTAAATGGTTTAGTTTTTAAATCATTCTAAAGGTACAGCTCTCACAGTCAATAGCTAAGTTCTAACTGTACCAGAAGCAATAACATATTACAAATGCAAACAAGGTGAATTGAGGTGCAAGGAGATTAACTTATAAAACCAAACAACTAAGGTGGCCTTCAACCCTCTCAGTTTTTCCCCCTGAAAAAGAGAAGGCATCTTTCAATTATGAGGTAGGAGATACTCACAAATCTTGAAGAATTGTCATTCTTAACCGTTTTGGCATTCCCAAAGGCCTCCAATATAGGGTTGGCCTGAAGCAGCTGCCTCTCAAGTTCTCCCTAGAATTAAAAATATGAACAACAGATAAAATGGCCCTTGTGATCTCTTCCAACTCTATGAAACATTTCCTCATTCAGCTCAGAACAGCAAACAGGTATTTGCCACTTTCAATGAATATATGGATGGATTTTTGGTTAGATTCCACTTTTTTGCTAAGTTGGCAGCTTATGAACCTATTCCAGTATCTTGAAAATGCCTACTTCTTTAGATCTGAGCTCTGCAGAGACAGAGATGAACTCACCTGAGTTCTGCCACTGGCATTAAAACAGATGCAGAGTAAGCTTCATAGATGCACTTACCAAACTGAGTGTTCAGAAAAGGACTTTATTCAAGTACTGAATGTATGATTTAATACAGTCTTTATTCAATCCAATGGCTTCACATACATTAGTCCTAATATTTAGAATGGGGTTTAGAAACTCAGAACCCATGGGCATAAATCACCCACCTTCCCCTCTCCTTAGCATGCTTCTTCTTACTTCTCCCTAGTATGCCTCTTTGTCTCACAATGGCCTAAAGCACTCATCAGAAAGAAAAGGATGAGTGAGACATACAGAAACTAAATTCTGTTGCTTTCTAGTTACCACTCAAACTATTTTGAGAGAATGGAAGACATTCTTTAAACGGTAGTTTCCCCTGTAGAAGCCATTTTGTGACAGTACTCATTAACACCCTCAAAATTCAAAAAGATTGGAGACCTCTGTTTTAAAACAGCCTTGTAAGGTAAGCCTCTACTGGCCCCAAACAACAGCTAGTGATCTAGGTTACCAGTGGCTTGCCAAACTTCAGCTCACTGAGATAAGCACTCCATGAGATCTGAAACAGTATTTCTTTTTCTACTCACTATATTACACCAGTTCCCAAGGCCCCCCCAACATCTCCAGTCACAAGCTCTGAATGGAAATGCACACTCCATTGAAATATGCCATCAAAATGAAGGAAGAACAGCTATTAGTGAAGGTTGTAGTATGTTGGAAGAGTAGGAAGGATGTAGTATGTTGTGAGGATGAGGATGATGCTGGAAGGAACTGGAAGATGATAGATACAGAATGAGAAAAAGGATAGAAGGTTTTTAGATGGGATGGGGAAGAAGGTATAAGGAGGTAGGATAAGGAAGGAGAGATGGGGAAGAAAGAAGATGTAAGGATGTGAACGGTTTGAATGAGGAAGATGTGAGGTAATGTTTTTATGTGAGATTTTTTGTATGTGTATGTATATGTATTGAATAATTTCTATTGTGTTTAATATGTGTCTACTAGTGTGTTTAGTATGTGTGTCTGCATTTGTATCCTTTTTAAAGTTTTGAATTGTCGTTTTGAAATTAATAAAGATTACAGTGCGCCCTTGCTTTATGCGGGAGATCAGTTCCGGACTCCCCCACATAAAGCAAATTCTGCGCATGCTTGAGCCCCATTTAAATGAACGGGGTTTGTGCACACGGCGGCATCCCATTACTCCCTATGGGGCCTGCCGGCCCTTCCTCCCCATGCGGCTTTCAGCACTATATTTTTAAAAAAAGAAAAGAAATATGCCATCAAAAGAATGAAGGGCCCAAGTACTCAACAGAGTTGTGCTGAGTTTGCATGGTCATACTATCAGATGACATTAAGGGACACAGAGTAACACTTATTAAGTAGTAGTTTTTATAGCAAGATACTTCTGGGCAAGGGATAGCTGGCAACTACCATTTAAAGGAAACAGATGTTTTGACCTTGGTATGCCCACTCCCAGCCAAGACATGAAGGGTCATCTAAAGATCCTGAAGATCATAAGATTCCTGCTTTGTTCTCAGTGCTTTAGAGAATAATCCACATTATCATCTGCACCTCCTCTACATCTACCAGAAAATCTGAAAAGTTTTACAGGAATTCTTTTTCTTTTTCTTTTTACTCAACCCTAACTTTCAGTTCATTCAAGGAATGCTTTCACTGTTTTGAGAAGATCACTTTGTCAGGGGTCAGCATCTAATGTTCTCACTTATCCCATCCACCTCCAGGTAAACCCCTCTGCCATGGCCCTGTAATAGTTTTCTTTAGATCAATACTTTGGATTAAATATTGCATCACCCACTTCTTAGTTCTTTAACTGTGAGTGGCGAGAAATGCTATCAGTGGGATAATACTCCTACTGTGTTCCATGTGCAACACAGAGACTGTGATGTCCTGCCAGGACTATTTGAATCTCCCCCTGCATTTTCTTTCATGTTGGTTCAGGCCATAGAATATTTTAGTGTAGGAAAATTCATTGTATTAGTTGTGGGAGGAGCTGTAGGATCCCCTGCATTTTTCCAGGTTTGGTTTGCCCTTTCCCAGCATGCTCTGCTTTAGCTAGATGGTTTTAGTAGGAGGTAGTCTTTGCTGTGAGCAGGCAGAGAGCTGTCTTTTGGTGGCAAACAGGCCCAGACAGCCGGAAAGGGCATTTCTTACACGTTAGCCAAATTAGTTACCAGTATTTAGTTAGCCGATTTAGTTACCAGAAACAAGTCAGCAAAATTAGTTACCTACATGAAGTCAAAGAATTCAGGAGCTGAAAGATCTTGCACCAGCCCCATTGAGAGAGGAGATCAAACCAAGATCAGACCCAGAGAGATGACACCCTGAAGACTGCTGAAAGTCTGTAAAGTATCTTTTATTTCAAGTTATCTAGAGCTGGGGAGGAGAAAACTCTTTATTTTTGTTCTTTAAATTAAACTTCCTCCTTTTTTGAACTTTACATTCAGCATCAGAGCTTTTTTGGGTAGAAGAGTTTGATTTCACCAGGGTACCGGTGTTGCACACCCATACTTGCCACCACCTTTAGTTGGGTGTGAGACTGATATAAGTACTCCTCCTTGACAGATCAGATTAGACTTTTCCGTTTGAAACAGAGTACAAAAGAGTACTTTTTTTTTTTGGAATTTGCAATCTGATGGAACTAAGTTGCCCAAAGCAGACAGCCACAGTCATATTTATTCATAGTATCACAGAGGACAGTTAAGCCATGGGAACAGATACAGGCAAGGACAGCTGCTCTCCATCAAGGACCACCCCATCAGTTGGGCTGAAGAAAGCAAAGTCTCAGTTGTGCTCTGCAAAGTTTATTTTGCCAGCAATGCTGAACTCCCTCTGGTGTCTGACATGCATGGGTGTGTGAGAAAGGCCTCTGTCCCTTCCTCCCAATTCTCCTTTTTGATCCTGCAGTGGAGTCCTAATCCTTTGTTGGCGACTGCAATCTGTTGCTATGGGAATGGGTGATGTCACAAACTGAAACATTACAACTTCAAGGCAGGGTCAAGATCAGAAGAAAAGCTAGGTTGGGAGAGAGCAGCCACCAAACTATTTTGATGCCAGAGTCCTCTGTTTGGCTATGAGGAACACTGGTTGCCTTGAGTATCCTGTGTAGTCAGTGTTAATGCTTTGTACCTTTTCCACTTTAAGGACAAGAGAATTGGCAAAAGAGATGAACTGGATGGGACCAAGCAGCAGAGTATGGAGGAAAACAAGAGGGAGGGGGCTGCTTTTTTAAGACCCAAAGTAGCACAAAGCTGTTACAGCTTCCTTGAGGAAGCCAGGCAGTGTGTTAGGAATCTAAAGAAGGAAGTGGCTGCTTCCTAGTTGACATCCACATTATGAGAGTTCAGAGCTTCTGAACACAAAGTAGAATCTACAACACGAAGTTGCAGCATATTCTTGTTTCCTATTAGAAGTGTTTATGTTCGATATTCCAGACAGACACAGACTCCCCCTCCAACAACCCAGCCTCCCCCCCTTATTTTTCTGCTTCTCTTTTACAAATAACATTCAACTTTTGTGGATAATAAATATGCTCAGTCCTTTTTCCGGTTTTTTTGTTTTTACAGGTGGTGGTGGTGATATTCCTTCAGGATTTCTGCAAACTACAGGGATTACCAGTTATTTATTAAAATTATGTACAGACTACCTTCTATCACGAAAGATAACCAAGTGATTTACGAGATAAACTGAGTACCAGCAACAGAACATATAACAAGAAATCCCTAGTTCAGTTAAACTGATCCTGAGGGTTGGTGTCTGGGTGTTATCTCCATAAATATATTTCTTTTTAGGATCTGGTGAAACATCTGCAGTTTTAAGTGCCAGTTCTATCACTAAGACAATCATAGCCAATTTAAATGATACCAGATGCAAGATTCCCCATCTAGAAACTGGCAGAGGCTGCATCCTCCACCACCCGATGCCTTGTGATACCAATATTCAGTGGTAGAAGTTTTTAAAAATCCTGTTTCTAGTCAGGAAAAAAAGAGAACAAGTTGTACAGGAAGCATATACCTTATTTAAAAGGAGAATAATGCTTTCTGGAGGCTTCTGGACCCACTGTTCTCCTGTGATACTGTTTACTGTCCATACATGCCTCATTTTAAAGATAAGCAAGGTTTTCCCCTGCTGTCAGTATTCCTCAGCCAAATCTGACATTAAATGGGATATAGTAACTCCCATTTATAATATGGTACTACAGTAACATATGACTGAATACTATAATACCTTATCCTGTACTATTTATCAGATTGATATGTGTGAAATGTTACTTCTTGCCTCATCAATTAAACTATTAAAAGCAGGCATTAGATTTCTTTAAAAACAGTTTTATATCATACAATCAAGGATAGTCCATGTTCAAGCCATGAGATCTCCTTAATGTTTGTTTGTTTCTCCCTGTTTTGAGAGGAAACGGACCCAAGGCTTTATTTCAAGAAAATGTGCTCTTCCTTTTTCTCTAGTTGTAGCTTGCGCTTTACACAGGATCCTTTCCCCCCTCAATGGAATAATATATTTTTTGTGGGTTTTTCAGGCTATGTGGCCATACTCTAGAAGAGTTTGTTACTGACATTTTGCCAGCATCTGTGGCTGGCATCTTCAGAGAATGCTCTGAAAATGCCAGTCACAGATGCTGGTGAAACATCAGGAACACACTCTTCTAGAACATGGCCACATGGCCCGAAAAACCCACAGAAAACTATGGATGCCAACCATGAAAGCCTTCGACTTCACATTATTATTACCTTTTATTTATGAAGCGCTGTAAATTTACACAGCGCTGTACATAAAATCTTTTTAATTAGACGGTTCCCTGCCCTTGGGCTTACAATATTACATTGGAACAATATATTGGTTTAATGTCCATACTTAATTAATCAATCTAACCTCACATATGATACTAGAAATACAACTCTATTCATTAGGCTACAATGTTGGGGTGTGCAAATTTCTTGACCTGTTAGGGTTTCAGAAGAACAATTTTCCCACACATCAACTCCAAAGACCTCCTTCGGGAAAGCATCCAGGAACAGTATCACTCTTGGGTGTCTTCATATACTTGACATCTGCTCCAAAACGTATTTGAGAGGTTTCACTAGCTATTTATGACTGAAGCCAGCTGAAGGGAAGTTCAAAAGGGATACAGGATGCCTTGAGACAATTTTCAAGCTGTCACAGCACTAAACCAAATATATTACCTGCAAACAGGCAGATAAATGCCAACAAGGTAACCACCACACAGATTTTAGACATGCCAAATGCTGGGAATAATGCTACATGAAAATACTATCAACTGTAGCACTAACAGTTACATGAAATAGTTAGAGAACACATAAAGCCTTGATGCAGGTTTCATCCAGTTATCTTGTAGTACGGAACCTGTAGTACAAGGCCTCTGAAGCCCTCGAGGATTTAACACAAATATAGATTCTAGGCATGTATTCTGTGAAAACCAAAATCAGATATTCTAAACATCTGGCCAGAGGAAAGGTTCATGGGAACTTACATGTAACAACTACCCTCATAAAAGCTCAGGAAACATTCTGTGTCAGCTGTAGGTTCTGAGGAGGGACACCTCTTTGCTGACCCCAGTCTCTTAAATATGCCAACAAGATAAACAATTCTAGTTAGGAGTAAGAAGCACAGCTCAGAACCTGGGTACCAATCAACCCCCACCCCAAATATATTGACTTGCAGACTTATCATCTAGGGTGACAGCATTAGAAAAGAATATAAATTCATTCAGACTCCTAAATCTGAAAGTAAGTATTTCTAAGTATATTGGTGTATAAGCCATGGAAAAAGCTGTTGTCTCCCAAGGTTTGGCATACAGAAAACTAAATCTTGGTTTGCTTCCAAAAGCCACTCATTAGAATGTGCGCACACGCACACACACCATGCAGAGATATTTTAAGAACTAACCTACGGACACACAGCATGCCAGTATACTTAAAAATCAAAATGAAGGTTTTATGTAGCAATAGGGATTATACTTGGCATCTGGGTTTCATTATAATGTTTACAAGATAACTAGCATTTCCCCTTGTGTTTAATTCTGGCAACCATGTTACAGGCTGGAACATCCAATCTGTGCAAGGGCCATTTCTTCATGACCTTTCCCAGCGTCCTGTACCCACAGCTAGTAGGCTAGATGGATTGGGAGGCCTGGAAAAAGTCAGCCAGTAACCATGGATACCAGATAGTCTGTACTATTCCAAAGAGGACATCTGTGTCCTGTGCCACTGTGCAAAATGCCTCACTCACTGAACGTGATAAAAAAAGACAGACCTAAAGTGAAAACGGCTAATAGGCTTAGTTTATAAACAAATGTGCTATAGGATAAACTAGAGTCTCCCATCCTGGGATCTGAAAAGAAGGCTATGTGAAATCAAACTGTGAACTGTCTTACACAATAGTTCTAGTGGCAAAAAGTGACATTGGTGGGAGTGAAAAGCTTCTACAAATCACGCAATAGGGCAACACACGCATTCCTGGTGCAGATCGTGCAGTAAACGTGCAGCTCACCTATGAAGTCCCAACTGATGAGTTCGGACATAATCCATCAAAGGTAGAAGGGGGGAAAAATACATGAGACAATATTTCATGGAAACCTTCTCAACACAATAACATAGATCATTAGAGAGTTCTTATGGTTACTATTGTTATCACTAAAGCTGAAGACTTTAGTGATGCAGTGTCTTCATGGCAAAATAAAAATAAAAGCCATAACTACAGGAGGAGAGTTAGTGTAAAAGAAGGTGGTACCTCCCAATCTTGACAAAACTGCCATTTTGATAGATTTCTGCTTATCACAATCTCTCCAAAGTCAGTGGCAAAAAGTTAGCAAAGTCAGGAACATCAATATCATGTGGGCACACAAATGGATTTAGATACCAGTCAAACTGGCAACTAAAGATCAGCCTGACCTAGAGTACACACACAAGGAGTCAATGTGCGTTTTTCAGCTGGAATACCAGAATAAAGTCCCAGTTCAAGCACAGAAACTTACCTGATCTTTTTTGCTCTTGTGTGATGAAGCAACATGAGCCAGATACTGAATGACCTTCTTGGTGTTTTCTGTCTTTCCAGCACCTGATTCACCACTGCAAAAAACAAAACCTATTCAGAATATATCTGAACACACAAATCCTTCTATAAAAGACTTCCGAAAGCTTTGTAACATATTACTCCAAAGTATCTTGCTAGCTTGAGTATGCTGAATAAGCAGAGTGACCAGATGCCATAACCGCAGAGAACAAGGCACCACAAAATGCAGGTTATTCAAGAAAAATATAGGACATTACCAAATAAAGGCTGGAACACTAATATAAACATAAACTCATGCTTCTCAGTCAACCTCAAAATGCAGGACATTTTGAAGTTCCTCCTAGACAGCAGGTTGAAATGAAGGACATGTCTTGGGAAAGGAGGGTGTCTGCTCATCCCATCTATTATTTGTAAGTTTTTTTAAAAAAAAAAATTAGCAAGTTCTCCAACATTTTTACCCAAATGAGATATTTCAGTAGGGGGCCTAATTTTTACCTGGCCTCAATCTTTTTTTTAGTGAGATTAGGCAAACACATCAAAAACTCTGTACATACATCTTTCTAGAACTATTAGCTAATCCCTAAAAGGTTAGGTTTCACAATAAAAGCACTTCTGTTGTTCAGCTACATTTTAGTAATTCTTTTTTAAACTGCCAACAGCTATATAAGCAATGGGCAAGCTATGCAAATACTTACGTGCAGAGAATAGACTGGTCTTCTCGATCTGAAAAAAAGAAGAAGCAAACAAAAGAGGATCAGATTCAGGTTGAAATCAAGTTTTCTTCCTTCCTATTATATTTTTAGTGCAGGCCTAGTCTCACTCCCTTGAGAAAGTCCCCATATGTCACTACACAGTTTTAACCTTAGCTAGCATGTTCTCCCTCTGGTGCAGACTTTTGTTAAAAGAAAACTTGAACAGCCCATGTTGCTTAAATAGTTTTCAAACTACAGTACACAGCAGCCATGCAAAAGCAAAGCTCAACACCTGCCAATGTTTAATATCACCATACATTCTGTATAATTCTTAAATGGTGCAGAAAAGTTTTGAGCATGTAGAAAAGTTCTCCCCAGATTATTTTGTGTAGCAAAATGTATTTATAACTAAGGCTGCTGCCACACTGCTGAATTAATGCAGTATGATACTATTTTAACTATCATAGCTCAATCCTATGGAGTTCTGGAATTTGTACTTTGTTTAGCACCAGAGCTCTGACAGAGAAGGCTAAATTATCTCATAAAACTACCAATCCCAGAATTCCACAACATTGAGCCAGGGCCATTAAAGCAGTGTCTAACTGAATTAATTGTGCAATGTGGATGCAGCCTAAGATGCCCTCTGCAGCCAAATAAAATTAAGCAACACAACTTTAACTACACTTCCAAACCTAACGTCTCAGGTAATCTACAAATGTTTTCATATACAAAGATTCTATTTGGATTTTTGTCACTGCTAAAGGGATAAAAGCAGCTGCATGGCTGATAGTCACGGTTTCTAATTCACCCTTTCATTCACACAGTGCAGTTATGTATGCTATATAAGTGTAGAATTGTTATTAATTTGGCAGATGAGTGACAGGGATAAATCTTCGGACCCCTGACCCATTCAGGAGACCACAAATTAACGTTTTTTACATGGTCAGTGGTTCACACAGACACACGCCGGAAGGCTTCTGCATGACTGGGCGTTTAGGAGGAGGATCAGGGGACTAACTAATGAGTCATTTGCACATTGCCCCAGGAGATGTATTCAGCAGCACAGACAACAGGGTGGTTCTGTATCACGCAGGCAATTCCAGGGAGGTTACTGTGTCTCTGAATAATTATGACACATTTTTATAAAGCTACAGGTGTTTTAAGAATTACTATTGCTCTACACTAATTTTTTTTCATGCATCACTACTATAGGAAAACTAAAGCAATCAAGCAAAGACATAGTTGTGTTAGTTGTTTCAGCATTAAATTAATAAAAATACAGTAATATACCAACCCCAACAGCACCCGTAAAAGGACATTCGCACACACAGGGGACACATATTGAGTATTTATGTCCCTAACTGAATTCCAGCCCATGTTTGCTCCAAGGCATGGACAGGAATCACAAGGTCTTCTAGATGTTGTTGGGCTTCAACTCTCAGCATTCCCTACTATTGCTTAGATTGGTTAGGGTGAACTATAATTTACTAACATTTCAATGGTCATCTTGAGATGTACTTCAGTGGTAATGAAAATCTCATCCCAATACAGTCCGCCCTTCCCTTATATGGGGGTTCCGTTCCAGACCACAACCCCCACGTAAGGGGAATTCCACGTATGCTCGAGTCCCATTTAAATGAATAGGGCTCATGCATGTGGTGGCACAGTGGTGTGCGTGCACCAGAGGCACATGCGCCATTACTCCTTATGGGGCGCGCCATCCCTTTCCTAGCTCGGCTTTCAGATATGCTACAGCGTTTACTACATCTACCACCAGCACCACTGTGGGCCCATGGTATCTACTTGGTTTTGGTTCCAGGACTTCCCATGGATACCAAAATCTGTGGATGCTGACGTCTCATTAAATACAATGGTATAGTAAAATGGTGCCTCTTTTATAAAATGGCAAAATCAAGGTTTGCTTTTGGAATTTATGTACTTTTTATAATTTTAAAGCCATAGATTATTGAATCTCTGAATAAAAAATTCATGGATATAGAAGGCCAACTGTACTATTATTTCTTACCCACTTGTCCCTATAAAAGCTTATTCTAGAAATTGGGTGTTTTTTCTTCTTGTTGTTGTTTTAGCCAATCTCAAAGGTGGTACAAGATTCCCCTATATCTTTTAAAGCATATTTAGGAAAGATTACAAGTAACTGTGCTTTCTCATAGTGACTTGTCTGGTAGATGTCCCACTGAGAAAGGTTTGCAATGGCCTCAGACCCCATAGCCCAAGCATGTGGTCTTTGCTTACAGGAGGAGCTCTCCCTCAAAAGGCAGAAGAGACTGCAGGAAAACCATGACACAGCATCTGACTAATTTGCCTGAAATGCCTGAGGTGGAGAGAGGGATGTAGCTGCTTTATTCTCTACTAAAGTTGACATATATTAGCTGGCAACCAATCAGAGAAACCCCCAAATGCGACAAATACAGTCATTTATTCTCCTCCCACCCCCCACTCTCTATTTGCTGCAGGTTTCTTAGTCACCTCCTCCTTAAGCTCAAAGGAATGCACCTGCAAGTATAGACAAATCACAAGGCAGCATGCAGACGCTGCCATAAAAGGAAATAGTCCCTTTTGGAATACAGGGGGAAAAGAATTTTCCCAGCCCTGAAATGCACTCATCATTGGGATAGTTGGAATTCTTCTGCTTACTGACAACAGAGACGTGCTGCATGGGATCCTGTTTCCTGTTGTTCAACCATTATTAGACTTTCCTTTTCACTCTCCTCCGCCAGTCACATAGTCGGAACCCAATAAATATACCAAAAAAGGCTGCTGCAGTCTAGTGGCCTAAATACCCTAAAGGTACCACAGCCCTTCTGGTCTTAGAAGCTAAGCAACGTTAACCTTGGTTAGTACTTGCATGGGAAACTGTCAGCGAATACCAGGTGCTGTAGGCTATATTTCAGAGGAAGGAACTGGCAAAATTACCTCTGATTATTCCTCGCCTAAGAAAGCCCTATGAAATTCATGGAGTCACCATAAGTCAACAGGCAACTTGAAGGCATACATGCACACTCTAAGACTAAGAAGGAAATACCAGTATTCCAGAGAATGATGTTTTCCTTTCTAACCTAACCTTTGTGTTGTCCCTGATGCTAGGATTACTACTCAGATGAAAAGATTCCAAGTGCTCACTTCAGGTATCTAAATAGACCAAGGGGTTCTTCCCTCAGTTCCATATCTGAGTAGCATTAGCACCAAGAAAGTACTTTAACTTTGTTTGATTAAGGGTTTCAGGTGGGAAAAACATGACTGACTGTTCTGCAAAAAGAAGTAAGACATACAACTGAATGGAATCCATTACCTGTTTTACAATTCCAGAGCTACATCCCAACAGCATTGTTAAAACAAAGTAGCTCAAGCAATTATAATGCATTTCAGCCAGCTACCAGAACAACTGCCTATGAGCCACTAATTCCCTTTAGATTATTTATTAACAGGGCTGGTCTCCATCATGCAGGAACTCAAGAAGCCAAGATTTTATTGCAAGTATGCGGGGGGAGGGGGCATATCTGTTACAACAATATATACACAGACCATTAGAGTAACATGTTTATAATGGCATAAGCTTTCATTTGCTGGATCTCATCTAATAAGATGCAGAATTCAGGAGCATCAAATGTAAACTGCCTCATCCAGCAAGATGCACAACAGTTTTTAACCTGGAATCTCCCAGTATAAAAACATCAGAATGCTATTGTCACAGAGTTGGAAGAGACCACAGGGTCTAGTCAAAAACTTAGTAAAATTCAGTGTTATCACAATACTCTTCAGCATATAGGATTGTGGTGTTCTGATACTAGATGAATAATGAAAACTGTGGCACAAGAAACCTTGACTTTAATCTAGGTAGGAAAATGGTGGGAGTGGGGGGTGGAAAACGACAATGTAACATGCAGCTTAGTGCTTCACAAGGCAGTCAAAGAACACCCAAACAGGCCTTTATCGCCCACTTCCTCTGCATGAGCAACTCTGAGTTGAGTCTGCTTAGCGCCATAAAAGGAGAATATAGCATTCACACAATGGTGACATCATCTCTCCAGCCAAGAGGAAGTGGAGCAAAAGAGGCAAAGGTTTCAGCCCTGCTTATAGCTGATTCATCAACACAGAGATTTGACTACAGCTAAATGGCAAAGAGTTGCCTTCTAATCACAGAAAAATGTAACTTTTATCTTCCTTAATGCACTTAACTTTAAACATCCTTTACGTTTATCCACATTTATTACATTTATGCAATAAGACCAAGGCACTGGCAAAACAGGATAAAAACAAGGAGTGAGACTGAAGGAACCCAAATTGTTATACTCTCTTCACCTATTTTCCCCAGCGTATGTACACAGTCATCCCTTGATAACCTTTTTCCATATTAACACTATATTGGGAAAAGCCTCAGGAGGTACTTTGCCTGCACATGCTTCTTGAAATTTTTTTTTATATGGGACAAGAAAAAGAAGCCTGGCACACTGGCATTTTATCCTTGGCAGTGCCTGTAGCTGGGTGATGTTAAGAGGGTTAGAACACTGTCAGGTTAAACATCTGGTCAATAAGAGTATCTTTAGTGCTGCTTTAATTCAACTATATAACACTGTTGAGACAAGAGGTCTGGGGGTACCAAATAGTCCCAAGGTGTTTAATGAAAGCTGCTCAATTAGTTGCAAACAATTTAATGAAGCAAGATGTCTGAGTGGTACAGACGTCATGCAGTGGATAGTACAATATATGCCTACATCTGTTTTTGCCAAATCAAGCTCACCACTACCATATGAGATTTCTTTTTCACATCTCCCATTATGCTAACTAGAGACAGACTATTTAGAACAAGACCAAACCAAAAGAAAATTTAACAGAAGAAATTGTTCCATTTCCCACTAAAATTATTTATACTGAAAAGCAATTCTACTTACAATAAAGTCATTTACAAACCACGATATCATTCCTTCCTGTGTGCATCATAGCAAAACTGTTATATTCTGTGGGTTTCATTTAGTATGAGAACACAGCTGTTGATCATGAGACATGACAACTCAGAACACTAGAACTCCATTTTTACCAGAAGGCATTCTACTTCTGTCTAGACCAGCATCTGGCCAAAATTGACTTTTATCGTTTATCTTTAAATCTGGACAAATGTAAAATGAACAAAAGTGTCCTGCTACCTTAAACTGACCGCTTGCTTTTATTTTTAAAAGTGAAGATTTAATTATCATCGGTAACCACAATGGATTGCCTGTATCATCTGATGCTGGTTCATTTTTGTACCTTCCCTTACAGAACATGAGTCAAAACACTAACTACAGTAACTTATGTACATCTTGTCACATTCAATGGATTTATATTATTGCAGACTCATTTCACAACTGCATATGTTTTCCTTATAAAAATTTGTTGGGTTCTTGTAATTTCTGTATGGTTAAAATGGCAAAAACTGAAATGTTCATGGGTTGTTGATTCTGTCTCCTAGACGAAACCAAAAGGGTAGGGAAGACTGAAGCCAAATAATTGCACACACACACATTAAACACAGTTATGGCATCTGGAAAAATTGGACATATGTTGACAATCTGCATGGAAGACAACATGAGGCAGACAAAGACTTTGACAATTTATGTGTACATGCTATGAATAGTGACAGTTAAAATTATGTCACAATTTAAGATCGACTAACTTGTATTATGCAGACACACACAGAGCCACTCTGAATAGGAAGTCTGCAAAACAAATATGTTTCTCCAACTGTGATAATAGGAAAGTCTTTCTCAAGTCCTTCCCATTACTATGGCGTTTCCCCAAGATAAAAGGTTAAATGTGGGAGGAGGTACTGTTACATTTTAATGAGGGACCATCACAGAGGTGAGGAGATAGCATCTGTCCAATAAGATGGGCAATTGGAAGAAGTAAGAACCTTCAAGATAATTCTGATCCGAGGTTATAAACAGCTGCACAAGGACCAGAGGAACTGTTTTTTTAAAACAAAGAAACATCTGGAACAGGGGCTCAATGGGAGGATTCTCGTGGAGCTGGACCATGGAGTCCAGGCTCTCAGCTAGTCCCATGAACATCAAGAACTACAAATCCCATATGTTCTGTGAATAGCATTAGGGAATGCTGCGTTAGGATATTTTGATTCTTTTCTTGATTTGGCTGGAATGACCAACTGTGTTTGTAACTTGTAATCTCTAAATGTGTCTGGAGAAAAGGCATTCCTCATGTAGGAGATATCCTTTTGTTATGAAAATTCCTTACTCAGAATAAAAACCCATCTTTCATGTGCCTTTGTTTGGTTTCATCTCCTTACCAGGGAATGGAAAGTCTCTGTAGTATCAGGAATAGAAAGTAACGCCAGGTAACTTCCTACTGAGTTATTAGGAAAAAGAAGGAGGTCAATTCAGTAGGTGGAGGCAGCTTACTTTGTTTAAGGTAGTCTCAATGAGCCCCACCTAGCTGAGGGGGACACAGAGATCCATCACACCAAATCAAATAGTTCAACAAACTGGTAAAAAGCTAAGGCTTCCTGTAATCAGGCTTTGCGGTATTTATTAAGTTGTTCAATAATCTACTATACACTGGGATTAGGAGTGAAGGACCCCTGTGAATGTGGAAAAAACAGAAATAAAAAAAAAACATTATTCTTTTTACCTGAAAGAAGACCTTTCTAGGAATCTCCAGGGCCTCCAATGCAACTCTATGGTCAACATCTGCCATGCTAGAGGATTTACAAATGCCTAGTGAAGTGTTTTCTCTAGGAATTTGTAGATCCTCCAGGGCAACTCTATGGTCAACTTCTGGCAGAGCTGTACTGGATGACCTAAAGCTTCCCAGAGAGAACATATTAATCATATCTGTAAAAGTCAAAGCCGCAAATGTGGAGGCCTACTGTATAATTCAGATTTGTTTATGCTCATTAGAAAGGATTCACACTCCGTAAGAAAGCAGAGCAAAGTAAGATGAAAAGGATTTTAAAGGGGAAAACACTAAGAAATGTTTCCACTACGCAGGGCAAACTGGTCTGATTATCAAACAGTGAATCATTTCACTTCTGTATGAAGTATGAGGAGAAATGCTAGTCAGCTTATGTAGAAAGTCATGAGTCCTGGCAGGCCTCCTATAAAACCAAGACCCATGAAGAAAAACTCCCTTTGTGAGAAAGAGTTCAGAACAATAGATTAGCATAAACAAACCTGATTCAAACAGATACAGACTGCTACTCCAAGCAGGCCAGGCTAGACTTGACTAACAAATGGTACATTCCTGGCCCCAGCCTATGAAATATGTCAACATCATACTTTCCCTCTTCCTCATTCCCTCTCCCAAACAGATTAACACTTAACAGATATGGCAGGACAAATCTTCAGCCTTCCTAATCCCAGAGTCATGAGGCTCCAAAGAGACCTGAAGAGCTACCCACTCAACCCATATGCAGAACTCTTCATGCAAAACTATAACACCTCTCCCTAATCAGGCACTACAAAGTAGACAGTTTTGGTTGTATGGTTCAAAGAATATTATAGCATAGATTCTGCTTGCACATTATTCAAGGTTATTCAAGGGCTTGTGGATGATATTGTAGCTTTACTATTGTGTATTATGTACACACTGGAGCAGGAATGAAGGCTCTTAAGCAATTATTGACTGATTATTTCCTTCTCATATATGCACATACAAGCATACGGAGGAGGCCTTGATGCCTAAGCATTTCACTCTAAGAAAAAGAGACAACTTCCATATGTGGTGCGCCAACAGCAAAGATCCCAGTAAAGTCAAAATTCAAACACACTACCAAAACCTTTATGCCACACCCCCACCCCACCCCCTGGTAAATCTAGCATGTGGCAAGGAGTTTTTTTGTTAATGAAGAATTATACAGACTGTCAAGAGAGATGCCAGCTCCAGAACAATGTAGTAGAACATCTGTTACTACAGTTAGGCAATTTTCGTCTGAGTGTAAATCATACAGTCCCTGCCCCTACTACTGCACAAGCTGCCAATTAGGATGCCCTCTACCAAATGCTGGAATCTAACCAATTAACATGTAAGTCTTTCTGCTCTTTCAGCCCAAAGAAATAAGTGCACCCCATGCAGAGAATGGGTCAAAATCAATGGCTTGCCAGTGCACGTTGTGTATT
The DNA here is from genome assembly GCF_019175285.1 of Sceloporus undulatus. Lineage (NCBI taxonomy): Eukaryota > Metazoa > Chordata > Lepidosauria > Squamata > Phrynosomatidae > Sceloporus > Sceloporus undulatus. The sequence goes on from NC_056526.1 coordinate 32,810,848, forward strand.
TTGCCAAAAAAACAAAGAAGTGCTCAAAACCATGAAAGATTTCCCGCCTGTTAGGCTCTGAATGGAGTCTGGAGTACAACAGCTAATCCTGAACGCCTCTGGTTTTTGCAGAACCCATGGTCTTTCATCTCTGTGCTCAATGCAGATTCCTCCCATACCACTGGCTGCAGTAGCAAGCCTCCCCCACGGATTAAGAAGAACTCGAAGCAAAGAAAGAATGCTGCTTTCTAGAGACCAGAAGATTGACTGGGATCAAATGCTACAATACAGCAAAACCCCACCCCAATGTGAAGCCTTCTTGTGCTCTTTGTGTGAACCTCTGTTGACCCCTGAAAAGGAATAGTAATACCTTTGCAAGATTAATCTTCTCAACTGCAATGTAGCAATTATCTCAGCCGGAAATGATTTTTTAAAGTGTACCTACCTTGCATCATACTCCTGTAGGCTGTGTCTGTAATGGCATAGATGTGAGGGGGCATCTCATGTCTCTTTTTGCCCTTATACATCTCCACAATTTCTTCTGAGTAGATGGGCAAGTTCTTGTAGGGATTTATGACGACACAGAACAGGCCTGAGTAGGTCTGCAAAATGGATTTCATGAAGAATTAATAAGCATGCATTTTCTTTACTGTTTGACAAGAAGATATACCCTAAAAGGAACCCTGGAGCATCTAACAGATCAATAAAAAGAAGGATTTTCCCAGCCCCAGGCTTACATCTAAGTAAACCTAACCCAAGACAAAAGAGAATGGAGAGGGAAAGAAATCTCCCCATAATCTTTCTTTTACCTCATAATATATAAAGTGGTATCCGGCAGAAATTTCAGAAGATTTAGCTTCGGGAAACATTTATTTGGACTGCCATAATTGCCCTTCATTACCAGATAGTTAAACTGGTAATTAAATCTGCTATTTGCTGTATGAATATGGCTTTTTTCACTTTTTGACCACTGAAATATGCATAAGTTATGTGTTCTGTTTAGTGATGTTAAGTCATGTATGTTACAAAATTTAAATTAATGCACACCTAAATAAACAAACAAATAACTACCATTTGGCATTCCAGGAAACACAGCATGTTTAGGCAACATGGAAAGTTTAACATGCTTTAAACCATACACATTGACAAGGCAGAACTATCCAGGGGGTGTTTCTCACACATAAAACCTGGGCTGAAAGTTTTAAAATAAGTTCTGTGGCATGTAAACTAGCATACAAGTTTGCACATGCTTAATTAGAATAATTTATTTACTTGGACAGAAAGTAAGCAAGGAGCCAGAGATGAGCCATTGCAAAGAGCTACCAGGTTAAGACATGCTGCTGGCCAGCATAGTTTCGGACTTCTATCTGATTTGGAGTTATTGCCTCTCACCACCACCCCACATAAATTATAAATCATAAAATCGTAGAGTTGGAAGAGAACACAAGGGACATCCAGTCCAACCCCTGCCATGCAGGAAATCACAATCAAAGCATCCCCGACCGATGACTATCCAACCTCTGTTTAAAGATTTCCAAAGAGGGAGATTCCACCACTCTCTAAGGGAGCGTGTTCCACTGTCGAACAGCCCTTACTGTCAGGAAATTCTTCCTAATGTTGAGGTGGAATCTCTTTTCCTGGAGCTTGCATCCATTGTTCTGGATCCTGTTCTCTGGAGCAGTAGAAAACAAGCTTGCTCCCACCTCAATATGACATCCCTTCAAATATTTAAACAGGGCTATCATATCACCTCTTAACCTTCTCTTCTCCAGGCTAAACATCTCCAGCTCCTCAAGTCGTTCCTCATAGGGCAGGGTTTCCAGACCCTTCACCATTTTTGTCGCCCTCCTTTGGACATGCTCCAGTTTCTCGGTGTCCTTTTTGAATTGTGGTTCCCAGAACTGGACACAATATTCCAGGTGGGGCCTGACCAAAGTAGAATATAGTGGCACTATTACTTCTTTTGATCTAGATACTATACTTTTATTGATGCAGCCTAAAATTGTATTGGCCTTTTTAGCTGCTGCATCACACTCATGTTCAACTTGTGGTCTACTTGGACTCCTAGATCCCTTTCACATGTAGTCTTGTTCAGCCAGGTGTCCCCCATCCTCTATCTGTGCATATGTCCTTCTGTGCCCCAGCAAGTGAAGTAACAAATTATCAGGCTCTATTGCCAGTCGCACCCAACTTGGGTCCCTCCAAATATACTGGAATGCAGTTTCTATCATTCATGCCCAAGCTGGCAGGGGATCATGGCAGCCATAGCACAAAACACCTAGAGGGCACCGTACTGAGGAAGACTGCTTTATGCCGACTCTTTTAGTTACAACTGGTGGCAGATTCTCTCTACACTCTGCATAGAGTTGTGAAGAGAGGTGGCAGCATTTTAGTTTACATGTCACTCCTTGGTCAGCATCCTGTTAATGATTTGTGCAAGCTTAAGACCACCTTATGCTTGTGTATCGATGGAGAGGTGTCAATTACATAAACATGCCATGGAATAGCTTTTGAAAAATCTTGGTACAGGGTTTTATATGTCAGAAACAACCCTTGAAAAGTGCTACATTATAATTTTCTTCCTCTCTCTACAGTGTCCAAATGGATTCACCATTTTGCTGCAACAGTCCTCCCCCCCTTCTGTTGTTGGTAGACAGGAGCAGAAAAGTGTCTGGCTATGGTCTCATCAGCTGAGAACTCATGAGAACTCCAGCAGATCCCATTAGTCCACAATGGGCTATGGGAACACAGTCTAGCTATGGGAATATAGACAGACACGTTTCTGAAGCCTTCCACTCCCCACCAGCAACAAAAAGGCCACAATGTAGCATCTCAAACCTTGTTAGGTCTGCCAATGGACCCTAAAATGTCAGCTTGTCAATCACAACTCTCTTGACATGTGCACAGCTCAAAGCTGGGTATTCACCAGTGGGACAAATTCAACCCTTCCCAGACAAGAAACAAATATAAATCTACAGTGAATAGTGGTCAGCCCACTATAACACATGTGCAACATGTTACTGATAAGAGAACAGAACACACTGCTGTATGGACTGCATACTCAAAATGGTTTCCTGACCAAGTACTCTATTACAAAAATGCAAATACTTATGCAGTTTTACCAAGATAATAGGGCAACTACATTGTCAAAATAGTGAGCAAGCATCTGAGTTCTTTGGAAACTTTCATCACACTTCATGTAATGCAAAAACACAACTGGGGAGTAGGTAAACAGAAAAGAGAGAAGTGTGGCATGATATTAAGTTTGCAAAGACTACAGTTATGAAAGTGTAAAGATGGAAACCTGGAGGAGACTGGTAGACACATAAAGGGATTAGCCTTTGTTAGGTGTTAACACACACAGCTTGCATCAAAACTGTTCAGACAAAGTTACAATCAGGCAAAAGTATTCAAAGATAAAAAACCGAATATCCACTTTCTGTCATAGAGAAACTATCATCTCACTATGTAATCATACTGAATAAAAAAACACAAATCAAGACTCTATTGTGTAAGAAAAATTGTAACAGAATATTTATATAATACACCATACAAGAAAAAAAATCCTTGTTATTAAACATGTAATGAGACAAGACACAACAGAAAAAGCAAACTTGAATGCAGTGCCAACTTGATAAAATGTAGCAGCTGGATTAGTAAGGAAGCAGTCCATTAAAATTCCTGTTTAACTAAACATCAGAAGATCCAGAGGAAGAGATTTGTTTCAAGGAGCTTCTTAATAGCAGAAAAGTTATAAAACATGTTGTATTGAAAGTGTGTGTGAGAGAGAGAAGAGGGGGGGGGGGGTCTTGTTATATTTTGAGCCAAACCACTCCTTATGGTGGGCAAATAGCCATGATAACTCAAGCTATAAATCTATCCTGAACCATCAACCAATGAAGACTGGCACAGAATCTAATTAAATGAACATTGGAGGGTGGTTCACTTAAGCCAAAAACTGTTAAAGTCAGTTATGAATACCATATATCAACATGAAGGCTAATATTACTTAAATGCTTTTAAAAGTATCTTACTGAAGTTAAAAGTTGTGCTTGTTCATGCTATGCTTAATTTCAAAACATTCCAAACTTCAAATGATGAAACTAACGGCTAGATGGAGTCATGAATATACACTACACACTTCTACAGATTGAGACAGTGTTATGTACAGCCTCAGAGTGAATATTTACTGCATATATACAATATCTTGCATTGCTTAGAGCCATAAATTACCTGTGCTCATGAATAATGTATAAGACTGCATATCTGTTTTACTGCATGTATATGTTGATAAACTAGACGTGTTTTATATGCCATAAAAACAAATGCATTCTCTCTCAAATAACACAATGCACTATCCGCCCCCCCCAAACATCTGTGTAAGGAAAGGCTTAAGACAAGTCTCCACTAGGTAAACCTTATAATTCAGAAGTTTACACAAGGGCAGTCCCATCTCATGATAATGGGACAAAGTCTTTGAAGTGTTGGAACACTACTACATTGATCCTCTTGACATGAAAAATGAACAAAACTAAGTTTAAAAACTAGCGAATGATCTCTTTAATGTACAAAGAATTGAGATGAGTTGCACAGAAGGCAACTCTGATACTAGGCAACAATGACATCTGTTCCTCAATAATAATTCAGGATAATTCAGAAATAGAGTTATGTGAAGTTCCCTCAATGGGAGAACATCTCCTTTCCAGGAAAACCTAGGTGGCCCAAATATATTCGATTTGTCCTGCAAAATAATTAAAACTTACATGCAGTTTCCCTGTATTATGCATATCAAAGACACTGTTCACTAAAGTTATAATCAAATCACATAAATAGCAATAAAATATAATTGAAGTTGAACACATACAGGCCTCAAAAGCCTAAGTTTTAAAAGTCAAATGCTGAAGTGCTGTTGAAAGAGAGAAGAGATGTTTATTTAAAGACAAGAGCCCCTTGTGGTTTCTAGGATACTTCTCTAATGGAAGGCATTATACAACTTTGGCACCACCACCAAGAAGGTCCTAACTTACACTACTCATCTAACCTCACACAAACGAAATGGTGAACAGGGCCTTCCAAAGTCTATAGTTTCAGAAAATATTCTTTTATTACAAGGAGCATTTCACCATTCTCTCTAGCACTACTGGTGTAGGCCACCTTCTTCCAGTGTCTCAACTGAGCAGGATCTCTACAGTCTTCAATTCAGGGCAAAACATAGGAATGGTAAAACAAGAGGGCAGTAACTTAGCAAAGAACACACCTACATATTATTCCATTTTATTCTGCAAAGGCTCATGCATGGGCAAAAGCAGCACAAGATAAGCTCCTAATACTTTACTCACACTTAATCATATATAAACAATTACAAGTCTTTGTTTCCATGGCAATAAGCTGACAAGAACCATGCTGCCACTTTGAATGATGAGAGCAGCACTGGAAGCCAAATCACCTGCCCAGAGTCTATACTAAAGCACAACACATTGAAGGTCTGAAATGTTGTTGCTGTTTTAGTTCTCTGTGTTCTCTGTTCAGCATGCTAACTCAATCAGCACAGTGCTGTCGCATATTCCCAACTGCCTTCTGTGCAGCTGAGTCTTACTATATAAAAATGATATTTTTCTAGCTTAGTATAAGTGTTCCTTTATAAGTGAGGTTCTAGATGAAGAAGCAAGCCAGAGTAAGATTAATTTGGACCAAACTTTATCATTTCTAGAGCTTCTTCCAGTCTGTTGAAAACACACAGAATGTTGTGCAAGTGCTAGAACCCAACCACCTCAACACAATATTCCTCCATTTAAGAAAGGTCTGGTGTAATGAAAAATACAAGTTGAAAAATGAGATGGAAAACATCCAAAAGTACCATCCCACATTTAATTAATCTCTAAAGTCAGTAGAGAAAATCATTACTTACATAGATAAGCCCCGAATAGTATCGTTCCTTTAAGTTGTGCAACACAGAGGCCTCATTCAGACAGGTTAATTCAGCCATGTCTTCCACTTTAGAGAACTTAGGTGGGTTCATCTTTTGGATATCATCTTTGTTTACTCTCACTTTCTTCCCATTCTCTGCAAGCTCCACAATGGCTTCATCTCCTACTTCCTCCTTCAAGCTAGCAGGCTCAAAACCATTCTTCTCTGAAGGGACCCACACCAGCTTCTTTGCTGCCCAATCAGCCTGAGCAAGAGGGTTGTTGATGACATTTCTGTCCACGTAGAGGTATTTGTCAGCATCTCTCTGAGCCATGATGACCTATAACCAGGGACCTGTTAAAAGGTAAGAATACATTTATTATTAGTGTCAAAATGTCAATATTGCTGCTAAGACTTTGAACCTATGATGTTCTAGCCATCTATAATTGACATTAGTTGCATTTCCATCTTTCTTTAGTTTATTATTATTTAAATGTCATGCATCCATCTGAAGCACCACAGATCATCCCGCCCAAGCCCGCTGGTCAAAAGACTGGACCATCCACCTGTCACTTCCCATACCAATTAGGAACTGCAAACAGATACATGAATGGTATAAAGGTGCAAAACTGCATGGAAATTTCAAGAAAACAAGTGATAGCTGCAGTGGTGACAACCTTAATAAGGTGGCAGAGCGAAAAGAAATATATAAATTGGAGGGGGGGTGTTCCACCACTCAATCAGTTCTAAAAGGACTATTTAAATAGGTTCTCATGTTGAAGACAAGTTCTAACAGAAAGAAATGTTAAGGTTTAGTTTGTTTTCCCCAATTTATAGGAAATATTGAGGTCAAGCACTTGCTGAAAACTATTATTCCTGTATAGCAAGTAAGGACAGACTTCTGACTTCCAAGATCTATTTTGTATTTCTGGTCCTTCAACCAGAAACAGGCATAAACTCTGAATTAAGGAACAAGATGGGCCCGTGCATGTGCCCAGTGCAGGAATCATTTTCAGTACAAAAAGTGTGCTCACACATTTTCACACAAGAATCCAACCTTCGTTTTATCCCTTTGATTTCCTTAATTAGAAAGCCAGCATGGCGAAGTGGTTTGAGCATTGGATTATGACTCTGGAGACCAGGGTTCAATTTCCTGATCAGCCATGGGAACCCACTGGGTGACCTTGGGTGAGTCACACACTTTCAGTCCTACAAAACCGAATGACAAGGTTGCCATAAGTCAGAAACGACTTGAAGGCACATAACAAGAACAACTGAGGAAGAAAAGAAAGTCTTCCAACTGCTAATATTGTCAAAACAATTAGAAATGTGAAATTCTTACAGTTCAGAAGTAACGCAGACCTCTCAGAAGTAAATTGAGATCCACTATCTGTTCATTTTCACATTTCACAATTACTGACAACAATGCTAGATGAAGATATATGCAATGGGTATCTGCTAAACATGAGAGAACCATGTACTTTGGGGACTGACAGTGTGATGTAGAGAGGCAAAATAGAAGGAGGACTGAGAAATCTCTTTTCATAGTGTCCACAATAGTATCAAGGCTGGCAAAGCAACAGCTGTGCTCTAAACCTCGGCTACAGAGCTTCCTGCAAATGGAACTTCCAAGAATCCAAGTACTTGCCATTTTTGGCCATAATTGAGCAGGACACACCAGAGAATGAGGGCTTCCAGATGAATTAGCTTTTTCAGGAAATGATGAAACTAAGAGTAACCAGAAACCAGTCTGAAAATACTCTCTTATTCCCTTAGGCCCTTTCTCCTTAGAAGACATCTGACATGCTTTTATGATTCTTTCTGCCCTTCAGAAAAGAAGAGTGTCCACTCTTTTGTTTAACAATCTTGAAGAAGTGTTCTGAGAAACTGTCCCTCCTTAGTCCTTCCACACCCTTATTAACAAACACCCTGCAGCACAAGGAACCCCTGACAGACCTAAGATTGCTCTAGCCACATAGCAATCTAGTCTAACAGGTACAACTTCACCATGCAAGGGCGGGGAGGGGGCAGTAATCCCACTCCCTGCCACCACCTCTATGGACATAACAGCATGAAACAAACCTTCCCTTAGCCAGAAAGTGAACTGGCTACCTACTGCTGGTGGCACTAGATTGAGAATGTCAAATATTACAAACAAAAAGGAAACAATAGCCTCAGATTTACAAGTGATCCAGCCCTGCACCCCAAAGAAAAGTTCTACCAGGAATTTAGGACAGAACTTTCCTCCTTTTGTAAAATAAATATAACTATATCCTTGCCACTTTTGGAAATATTCTGCAGAAAAAAGAAGCATTTGAAAGGAACTGACCATGTTCAACTTCAGGATAAGTGAATTATGGCCAAAAAAGTACTTGATCTCACCATTTGCTCCACAGAGTCCTTGTCTGCTCTTTATAAGACTTTTTTAAAAGACAATAACCTTTATTCTATCACAGCTGTCATTTATCAGGGTTGGGATTTGGTTGAAAAGGATTTAAGGAAAAGGTAAGACAAAAGTAAAATTAAATCAGACCCAGGCACACTGTCTTATCTTAAGCTGGGAGAAAAATATGACCAGCAATTACAGATGAGCTTCTGTAAAACAAACAAACAAACAAGAAGAAAACACACACACCACTACCAATTATCCCCACCATGTGCAGTCAAAGAGAAATATTCAGAGACTACCAAATTTCATGAAGATAAATAGCAAGACCCTAAAGTTCCCAGCCTGCAAGAGCTGACTATGCACTCTGGTGCACTTTTCATCATAACTCTCTATCCCAGAGCTTCTGTGGAAAACAAACTAGTGTGTTCTTTGATTTCAGTTAATTTCAAGAAGTCTGAAAAACCCATGAGGAACTTTTTAAACCCTGACTGTAACAATCAAGGAAGAACCAAGTATAAACTAAGCATGAAAGAAGAGTAGCTGAATAATGCACAAAGAGCAGAAAAACACCTGGGGGAGTGGAACATCAAACAAATCCAACCAAGAACAGGAAAAGATGTGAAATTTTTTTAGTGACATGCACAATCATCTGAAGTTTCTGTGCTTGAACAGGAACTCATAACAGACCAGCAAGGACATGTGAAGCTGACACCACATCTCTCACAAGTATCAGCATCAGACCAAATGGTACACACTATGCATCAAAGCATATGCCAAAGTGAACCAACTGCTCCTCTGTGCCGTCACAACTATGAAGCTTAATTTAGTACTTCAAATACTTGGAAAAAAGTAATGCTAGCACAGGTCATTATTTGGCACTAGAAAAAGTGTTCGGCACTGATACATGTTGGGAAAACATGGATACACCAATCTGTGTACTTAATGTGGCCAGCACATCTTTCAGCACCCTGGCAGTATGTGTTATGTTTTATCAGGTTTTCAGTTTCTGTCTAAACATTCAAAGCTGCTTACTTATATTTATACCATGCTTTTCTGGGAATCATTCAATCAACTTACAAGAATATAAGACAAAGATAAACAAAAATTTTAATAGTAACTATAATACTTTGAGGGAAGAGAAGAAGAGATTTGGTCTATTTGAATGCTTGTTAAGATCATTTTCCAGACTTATTTTTATTGCCCTACATTTGAAGATTAAAAGCCAAGCTTCTTAAGATGTTCAAGGCTGCATAGAATCTCTCTGGAAGGAGCTGCAGATCCCCATAAGAAAATGCCACACCCAATAATGCAACTATCTGAACACTTCCTGTTGTACAGAAATATGTGGGGAAACAGAAAAAGATGGGCATTGAATTGAATAGTTCACCACTGCTGAGAAGGTAAGTTTGCTTCCCCAGCTTTTTCCTGGAGCTGATGTGGTAATTACAGATACACCATCAGTATATGCAGTCATGACTGAAAACTGAACAGCATGATGCTGGGCAGGTAGCCACCCCTTTGATGTGGGAGGTGAGGAATGAGCTTTGCAGGAACACTTGCAACAGCAGCAATTTGTGAGAGAGTTTTCCCTGTGCACACTCATCCTGATGTTTTAACACTGTTTTTTTTTTAAACAAATGTCTATGTGGCCCCTACAGCATCTGAACTACTTGTCATAACCAGGATGGCCAGAAACCACTCTAAGTATTTCAAACTTTTCTGTAATCATTCCCTTCTCATGGAATCAGAAAGTCTTTACTCATGAATGTTATGGTAAAGCCACAGTTCTCTCAGTACAAGTTGTACAATGGAGAGAAGACAAAGGGCTATATGTTAAGCAGCTGTATCTTACTCAAGACATTTGTGCTGACATCAGTAATTTTGATTAACATAATTTGCCATAATGAAGGTGGGAGTAGCTGTGTCAAATATGTTGAAGCAACCAAAAAAGCCTTGCTGCATCTTAAAATATTGTAAGTTTTAAGCTTATGGATTTGAGTCCACTTCGCTAGACATATAGCATGTAGCTACAGCTGGCAGATGTTTTTAAAAAACAGTAAAATCTCAATTGGACAAAATCAATTGAATACCTTGCATTTGGGAAACGGGACTCTGGAGCCCACAAAAATTATGTGAAATAAAACTTGTTCACCTGTAATATGCCACATGGAAGAGTATGCATGCAGCTCTTAGAGCTCATATCCTGGACATGGATATGATCTTGTAGGATCTATCTGTACATGAGTTATATCTATACAGAGTTAGGATCATCATTTTCACATTATTTTTAGATTTGCTGCCATTTCACCCCGGGAAGCATTCCTTTCACACTGCAAAATGTGGCAGCTTAAGATATAAATCACTACACCTTGTTATATGTTCTCATTTCCTTTTGTGCAAAGTTATTCATCCAGTATAAGAAAGCTACTAATAAAGCATATACTAAATACACCTGTGCTATAGCAAGTTCCTCCATGAAAGAGTTGGTTGGTACTTAAAGGATCTTCTACAGCTAAAGTGGACAGGATGCAAAATTACTCCAATTAGGAAAGGCTGCTACTCATTTTCCAGCTTTCTTTATCATACCAAGCATGGTGATTTCACTGATTCTCCTATTTATCCAGTGCTCTTTTAGAGGTGCCACAACAAAGGTTGGAGCTCAGACTTCCAAGCAGAGGAGAGTGCTACATCAAGAGCACTTGGATCACAGAGAACTATTCTCTTGTTCTAAATATCCTACCTTCATCCTACAAATAGCAGTATACTACATCACCAGTAGGAACTCCTTTTAAATTTTTTCATGTATTATGTGGGTAGTGTATATTCTTGAATGTCACACTGACCACCAAGATATTAACAGTCAAGTTACTAAGCAATTTGGCCCCATTCCCACTGGGCAAAAAAAGCTGCTTATTTCGCTGCAATTCTGACTCGAATCTGACCCACTGTTCCCATTAAAAATGGGTGCAAACAGACCTGGGATTTTTTACCCGTTTTCGTTCCCATTGGCATTTTCCCTGTGGTAATTTGAAGTAGGTTATTTTGCTCCCCATTCCCATTGCCCTTCCGGTACCTTTTTTTTTAAAAGCAGCTGTCAATCAAGCGCCTAAGCACTTGATATCATAGCCAATTAGTCGCTTAAGCACTTTTCTCCTCTGGGAAAGGGAAAAGGGAGCCTCTATTCACCCCAATCCCTTTGGGTCCCAGGCTCTTCTGTGTCTTCCCATAGTCCCTCTGGAAGAGAGAAGGAGCCTCTATTCACCCCAAATCCCTATGCATCCTAGGCTCTTCTGTGTCTTCCCATAGTTCCTCTGGGAAAGAGAGAAGAGGAGCCTCTCTTTGCCCCCAATTCCTTGGTGTCCAGCCTCTTCTGTGTCTCCCCAGACTCCCTCTGGGAAAGAGAGAAGAGGGTGGCAATCAAGCAGGCATGTACTGCAAAGCCCATCTGCTGCTCAGGCAGAGGCAAAAAAGAAAAAAAAATAATAATAGTTAAAAATGGTGCTCAATGGCTCTCCTCACACATCAGTCTATGAATGTGGAGCAGAGGAGAGGTTGCAGGGGGTGTAATGCGTTTACTGTGTTTGGAGCTCAATGTAGCATGATCGCCTTACCCTGCTTCCCAATCCACCAGGGGAAAGGCTATGCGAACGGGAGAAAATGGCACCGGTAATGCAGGAAAGAGAACAAGCGGGTGACACTCCCAGGCCAGCCCCTTGAGTACTGCTCCTCCCATCCCCAAGATCCTGAATCAGACACCCTTTCGTTTCCATTCATTTGCCCCGAATCAGACTCAGGAGGCACAGGAAAACTCACTAAAAAGCTGCTATTTTTTAAAACCGGTTTATCAACCAATAATTCGGATTTTTTCAGGATAAATCGATTAATATTCGAATTCCAATGGAAACGATATCAGAACAATGCAGATCGAATGAGCGCTCAAATGGAAACGATGCACCCATGATTCATGTCCTGATCCGCATTATAAGCCAGTGGGAATAGGGCCTCAATTTTCTTTAGTTATCTGCTAACTACGTATAAACTAGAAGAGAACTGGGGATCATGAGAAGGAAGGGAGGGAGAGAGGGAGGAGGGAGAAGGAAATGTGGCAGTATCTTTAAAACTTTTTTTTATTTTCACATGAGCTTTTGAGGATATAAACCCACTTCTTCAGATGCAGTACCAAATTGGTTTTTGAGTGTGCAGTAAGCATAATCAATTAACCATTTTTACACAAACTCCTTCCAGTTCTGAGTTCTGCACCAGGTTGGTCATGTATCCAAAGCCTCTTGGCTGCTTCAGTAGTTCTCCGCAACTTTGAAGTGAAAGGACAAGGTACTTGTTAAGGTACCCCAGATGGCTGGCTTTTATAGTATAAGCTGAAATGTATACTTTCTTTAAAACTACAGGTCTGGAGCATAGTTAAACCTTATTGCCTGATTATTTGTTTGATTTATATTCCACCTTTTCCCCTAGGATGCCTAGGCAGCAGATTTAGTAGGCTGGCCAGTACAGATACTGACTTCTCCTATGGATGCTTGCCAGAGGGCGCATAGAGAATCCAGTTGAAAGGAATGCAGGTGAAGCTGTGAAAGACTTTGATATCAAAGTTCTCTGTCTGTTCCATACCAATTGATCCCAAAAGCCAACCAGATAGCATTTGAGGGTTGAGGGTCTGTTCATAAAGGAGTGCTTTCAAATGCAACTCTTCCTTCCATCTGGCCTGAGATGCACAGAATTTGCAGTGGGCACAAGAGGCAACCACATAAGCTTCACCAAGGCATTGAAAATATTTAAATGTCCCTCCTAAGATTTTAGCAGTATACACAAGACAAACATCTTAAGAAATGCCAGCAGCAGAAATAGCCCAAAGGGCATGCAGGACTTTGTACGCTGGTGCCAACAACTGCCAAAGCCAAAAGCAAACAGGCCAGAATCAGCCAATGAAGACTAACAAAACAGAGCAGCATGGTTCCTACCAATGCTGCTGCAGCAGTAGACAAAAAAAAGGAACTGGCGGTTTTGGAGTGAAGCCCCTTATATAGAGGCGCTGGAAATGGGTAGGGCTACTGCCAAAAAGCTTATGTAATTCTGGAAGGTTCTGAATTATGCAGTGCTCATATACAGGATAACCCATTTCAGAGAATCACACAGCCAACAAAGAAGTTTACATTATTATACCTGTCAAACTGAACTGCATTAAAAACAAATACTTTCAGCCTAAGTGATCTGGTTCATACACCATGGCATCAGGTTCTAGGGAGCTTTCCATATCTTCTTCACCAACAAACAAAATGAAATAGGGCACAAAAGTCCAATAATGGACCCAACAAGCAATAGAGGAAAAGGACAAATGAGCTGTCACCATTTTACAAAAAGTACATGCTAGACTGGTGAAGTTTAAAGGAGCAGCAAAAACAGGTAGGAAGAGAGTTCAAAATACCCACACTTGATAGGGAGATATTGCCTAGAAACACAGAACTGATACTTTTCTAGCCCATCCCTTACTTCATTTCATATAGAACTCTAAATATGGTAAACCGCATGTCACATATCTCAATCCTATAGAAAGATTTGGTAAACACCTGACTCAGACATAATATGCTTCAGAACGTCATACATAAGCCCTCTTTTATATGAATTCAGCACAATTTGTGTGGGACTGTACAATCTAGAGATTTGAACCACAATCTTTAGCTTATCAGTCTACCCTCCATATACAAATTCCTTTCAATTATACCAAGATCCCTTGCACAGTGACACTCATATCATACATTAGGGAACTCTGGGAGAAGATGTCCACTGAATATGGGTGAGGGCTTTTTCCCACAAATCTACATTAATTTTTCTACAAGTTCCAAATGTTTCAGAGAATTTGGTAAGTGAATACAGTATAAAGAATCTGAACCATGGATTTGTGGAGGAGACTATATTCTAAATCTCATTTTCTGAAGCTTTTGTACATGATGTGTCATTGTAAATGATGTGAAATAAAATCACCTTGCTGCTTGTTCCCTGAACCTTTACTATTAATCAGGAATACTGGCTGTCCAGAATAAGAGTGCCATTTGAAAAGGATGCTTCATCTAGGTCTCAACCTTTGTCCTTCCAGAGGTTTTGGACCTCAGCTAACAACAGCCCCAGTCAGTAGGGCCAGTGTTCAGTTGAAGTCCAAAATATCTAGAAAGCTAATGGCAGAGAAGCCCAGGTCTAGGTTTTAGAAGAATCAGGAAAATGGCACGCCCTGCCTTACATTTATTTCTCCAGAACAATTTGTACCACACCCAATTTTTATCACTGGCCACAGAACTGCTTTTGGGATTTGGCCAATGGTCAGCATATTAGGAGTTTAAGTGGCACGGCTGCTTAAGAGGAAAATCTACCCCAGAATAACTAGAGTAAAGTACCTGAATGTTTCCAAGGAATATTAAACTATGAAATGTTTCCTGCTACACATTTCACAGACTCCTGCAAATTGGTAACTTCGTAACATGTCCCAGGCATGTTGCTGGAGAACAGAAAGACAATAACCTTTTCTGTTGTGGTTATAACCTCCTTTTCCAGGAAAAATGCCCATTAAAAAAATCTAGTTTGGAATTTTTAAAGAATCCGTCTAGCTTTCTTGAAAATGAAAGCTACAGGCCCAAACAGGGCCTAAGCAACTGGTACTCAAATCAAACATGAACTCTGTAGTAAGAGCAGTCCTACTGATGTTTGTATTGTAATTGTTAGAATAAAGTAGTTTCTTGAGTTATATTTAGTGCTGTTACCAAAACTAAGCACCCTTTTCCCAAGTCACCCAAGCATGGTTTTCACAAATACAGAAAAATGTCCATAAGGTTTAATAATACAGCAGATGCTGCCTAACTGGTAAAGGCAACATAAGGTTAAACAAGGTGTAAAGTGTTTAAACTGCATGATCATGCATAGAAAGGTTATTACCCAGAACCCTTTTCAGTTGCTTTCCTAGGTGGCTGGGTCCCCTGGAAACAACATTACTGACAGTTGCTCTCTCCATCTCAAGCATGCAAATTACTTGAAGAAAGAGATTAATCTAGAAGTTTCTACAGCTTTTCAATGTGTTAGAGACAGTGACAAAAATACAGCTATTACAGTATCTCCCATCTACGTATAACAGCCATGTTGTCACCTTTTTGGGGGCATCGATTTGTAGCATATCTGTGTATAATTCACTCCAACAGTGACTACTTGGTGACGCACTAGGAAAAGGCTTACTGGTATTCCTTTCTGTTCTGTGACACAGAACAGAAAGCTTTGCTGCAGGTACGAAGGTTAGAAGGTTGTCATTAACTGAAATGACAAATACAGCATTGCACTCCTTGACTTTTGAAATTACAAAATGAGAGGCACTCAGATTAGCAATATCCTGTTGGCAATGATGCAAAGCAAAAATGAGTTCAAGGCAACTGAAGACATCTGTGAAGGCAAAAGGAACATGCTGTGAAGGCCATTTTCTAACAAGAGTCAGAACATTCTCTAGGAAAAGTCCACGTTTCCACCTCTAATGTTGCACATCTTAAGTCAACTGTAATTTTTAATGTATTTCCCCATCACATTTAAACAGAGTGGATCTCCAATTATTTAGACCCTTTTGCTACTGGAAGACACCACAACTCACAGGTTGATCAGATTTTTTGCTCTCAGAAAGTTCCAGAATCAATGCCTCCCATTTTGGGGGGGGGGGGGGGGAGTGTGCCTAGGGAAGCCTCTGAGACATGCTACCAATATGTGTATATCATTATTGAATTCAACATAGCCACTGTTTTATCTCAGTAGAAGATGTAAATGCAGATTTCAACTGTTGGAGCCTCACAGCAAACTAAAAAACAACATATGTGAATATTTCATATGCAGTCTAATCTTAAGACTTATCTACTCATTAGTAAACTTCCTGAATTTAGTGGGACTTTCTTCCAACTAAGTGAGGACAGTCTATCTGGCTTGAAGCCTTCTTCTATAATACAAAAGCTCTGGCTTAAAGCCTTTTTCTACAATACAGAAACATTCTTAAGCTAGGAAACTCTTTACTACTACATGCCAACTTCAGAATACACAATGAACTTCCACAGTGGGGCTGCAAATGTCAAGGTGAATCAAATGAACAACATACTGTTTTCAAGGTGTAAAAAGCAAGTTTTACAGCTACTGTAGGAAGCCCAAGCAGCTATTTGTCAATGAAAGAGCCAATTTCCATACTTCACTTAAAACTTCAAAAAACCCTTGGTATCTGCTGGGATTTGGTTCCAGGAACCCCTGTGGATACCAAAATCTGTGGATGCTCAAATCCCACTAAATAGAATGGTGCATTGCACTGGTATTTCTAGAAACTATTTCCACGCTGTGCATGCTTGAATCTGTGGATAAAAAGTCTGTGGATAAGGAGGGCTGGCTGTATTTCTTTTGAATCTGTGCAGTTACACAAGTGTCCCCACATTTTCTATATTGGTAGGTACAGAACTTAGCTTAGTCATTTTAGGCCAATATGAACAAAGGATCCAGCCTAAGCCTTTTGTGGATACTTCCACATGTTCATTTAGTGAAGGGTCAGAATCTGGAAATGATGTTTTACACTTTGTTCTATGAAAGCCACGGTCCCCAAGAATGCATAATCCTGCAGAGAATTAAAGAATTATTCTTATACTTACAATTCCATTTTACTCCAAACGGGAGCAAAATATGCATTTCTCCCCATTCATTTTTATCTATATACTACCTTTTCCCTTACTATGGGACCCAAACTGCCATTTTCCATCCTATTACTTTAAAAATTTCCTGTCAGTGAATTTTAAGGTAAAATTTTTAAATTTAAGTATTCATTGTAATTTTTTAATTCTAGATTACAAATGAATCCATTTCCAATGCAATAGAATAAACTATATGTAATATTCTCTGTGTATATCATTATCTGTATTTTGCTTGGGAGGAAAGTTCATAACTTTCATCAGATTTCTGAATGTGTCTACGACTCCCAAGAAAACTCATTAAAAACATTTTTATGTACATTATATTATTTGGGATTTGCTTTTTTCTTTCTTATTCTCAGGTTAAGCTAGTGCATTCTATGTTTCCTCTTTTTCCTCTCTCATCTGATGGAATTTCCTTCATTCTCCAACCCATGGATTTTCTATTGTTGTTTTTTTTTCCATTTGCAGACCTAAAGACAATACCTCAACCCCCTACATAGCATATATTAGGTGCTATATAAGTAAGTGATGCATAGAACAGTAGATGCTGGGTACAAAACAGTAACATTTCAAGTTAGTAGATTTTTTTATGAATAAGAGGGTACTATAGAGTTGGAAAATCATTAGCCTGCAGAACATGTCATTACTAGCCTTTGTATGCCATTTGCAGAGAAAAGTCCCTAAACAAGAGAAGAACACATGACAGGAATGGTCTACCCAAACTGGGGTACCAGCTAACAGAAGAGCTGAAGCATCACTACATGTTCTTGTGCTATACCCTTGCAAATTACTTTGTGTACCTAGCCTAAAATGGGGGAAGGTGACAGGGGTACAACTTTTGACAAGGTACAATACTTTGTATTAAAAGCTAGCAAAGTTAGGTGTACTACAGTGGTACCTCGGGATACGAAATACCCAGGTTACGAAATTTTCGGGATACGAAAAAATCCCATAGGAAATCATTGTTCCGGGTTACGAATGTTTTTTCGGGATACGAAGAAAATTTTTGGTGCTTTTTTCGGCTTTTTCGCACGAAACGCGGCTTTTCCCCATTAGCGCCTATGGCAATTCGGCTTACGAAGGCTTTTCGGGTTACGAAAGCGGCCGCGGAACGAATTAATTTCGTAACCCGAGGCACCACTGTAGTTCACTTTGTTATGAACAATTTCCCCCCATAAAAACCTACAATTCTCCTCCTGTCACTACAGGAGGGAATGCCATATACCAGTGCTACTTAAAGTGGTGACCCTCGGACCACTGCCAGCTCATCAGCTGCTGATCTGCAGACAGTTTGTAGGAAATAATTGTAGTCAATGGGCACAAATGTGATACCAGTCCCTGGAACACTGAAGAAGAAGAAAAAACTGCTGGTCCACCAGATCAGATAGCCTGAGAAGCATTGCTGTACACCACTTCTTGAAGCAACTTGTACAGTAATAACACAGAGGCTCCACCACAAACGTATATTTGGCAGGGGCAGAAAAGGCCAAGAGAATGTGAAAGCAGTGGGCCACTCCTCCTATTATGAACTAATTGTAGAGTTAGGCCTAGGACACGTTTCACTTGAGAGAAGCTGATATTAATTACCCAGCTTACTGAGTACAGGAACTGCTGCATGGAAATAGCATCTTGTGTTCAGAAAGGGGGCGAGGAGGGGCAGTTATTAGTTTCAAACCATCTTTAGAACACTTAAGCTCAACTGGCAGCAACCCAATAACTGAAAGTTTGAATATATCTTATAGCAAGCTAAATCTAGCACAGCATGCTCTCTGAGACTGTTGTTTCTTATTACTATGTGTGCAGTATATGCCTGCTCAGCAGAGGAAAGGACAGCATGCCCACAAGGAAAACATTCCAGAGGGAAAACACATTCTTCATGACCACTCAGTACTGTAATCCTGCTTTAAGACAACAGCAGTAGTTTTGGAAACTATGGTCCATCCATGCTGCTCAAAGGGTTTGGTGTAGAGTTCACCATGTCTCCCCAGGCAATAGGATCTTTAAGACAGTACAGGACACTGCCTGCAATGGTTGAATAAAGAGTGTGGCCTCCCTCCTGTCTTTAAACACAAGAGCTCAAACAGCAGTATCAGTAACAAAACACTCTTACTGGTCCACAGGTGGCTATACCAATTGCCAAGGCTGTTTTCTTTCCCATCTTATCACCACTATCTACCTATTCTCCTTGTACAGGCTTCACAATCTGCATCAGCTTGAGTTATCATGTCTGCAGGACTAACTCTTCATTGAAATCCTTCCTAAACTTCTCTTTCTTGTCCAGACATGAGAATATATATGGTTACATGGTTGCTGGACTTGGAAAGACATACAACGGTGGCAACTGAGTGTCTTTGAACAGAAACCATCATCTCAATAGTATATAGAAAGATGGACTAAGTGATTTCCAGCAAAGAAGCAAAGAGAGGTCAGGACATGCTCCCTCCCTTCCACAAACAGTTTTCGCTATCAGCTGCTCCCAGTCTGATCTCAGGCCTTGGACAGAAGAAGAGCAGATGGAAACAGGGACTGCAAGGAACAGCATGACATAGTGAACAGGTAGGACTCATCTTCCTTCTCAGGTTACCACTGTCTCACAAGAACCCATGAATTGCCTTACACAAGTTCTAGCCTTGTTCCTAACAGTGTTTAAGATTTTCCATTCACATAACCTTTGTTTTTAGTATTCTGATCAATGAATATTTAACAAAAATGGCTTGCTGTGGCAAGTAGAACAACCAGAACTCTTGTGATACCTTTAATGTTAACAAATCTTCATTCAGCATAATGTTTTGTGGATTACAATCCACTTCACTGAATGCAGAAGTGCCAGGCAACATGTTAAGCGTAAATACAGGTATATCACTCTATGTGACTTGAAAACAGTCTTGCAATAATTTACTTAGGGATGTTAGCTATCCACTTCACACCACGCTTCCCCATGTTCCACCATTACTCTCCTAAAACGTAGGTGGTACCCAAGTCCAAACACGATGTAGCAAACAAGGAGCAAATCAGTGCACATTGGATGCACAGACAACGGTAATCTGAACAATACATATTCTCAACAGTGCCATTCTCAAATCAATAGAGAGCTCATACAGAATAAAACCTCAAGACCAGCGGTTCTCAACCTGTGGGTCGCGACCCCTTTGGGGGGGGGGTCGAACAATCCTTTCACAGGGGTCGCCTAACACCACCAGAAAACACATATTTCTGATTGTCTTAGGAACCAAGACACCGCTCCTCTATGGCTGGGGGTCACCACAACATGAGGAACTGTATTAAACTGCATTAGGAAGGCTGAGAACTACTGCTCTAGACTGTAAAATCCACAACCTTCTTGCTTCAGCAATGAAATAAAACTAAAATGCCTTGTCTGTGTTAACTATCTTAAGTCTCGACTTTAACATGCTCTACAATACTGGGAATAAGCTCTACAGCATAGTGCAGAAAATATAGCATCACGCTCCTCAAAGGAATTTCACAGTTGTAAGGAACAGGAAAAATGGCTCAATTACTAAGCTACTTAGGATGACTACATTCCCAAGCCGACTAAAACTTCAAAACATACTTTCAAACGTGTTAGTTACTAAAGTTATGTCTCTCCCTAATGTGAGTAACAGTCCCTCAGGGCCCCTTGGTGATGACTGGCCAACAGTTATTGGGATTTAAGCAAGGAGTTGCTCAACATATATAAATAATGAAGAAGAAAGTACACAGAGATCAAAGAGGTCAAACCCTTCCTTGATTTAGTTTCCCTGCAGCTCTTCTCCCCAAATATTTTCCCCAGCCAAAGTCACCTAGCAAAGTCTTCAGAGAAGTACTGCCCAACCTTTGCCTCTGTCTCTACATGGTTTATACTGAATGACTAGTATCACATAGAACTTGAACATCAACCAAGAAACAAACAGGAAACTGCTGTCACATTTGACAAAGGAAAGCTCTGATTTCAGCCCATCAACCAAGGAAACAGTTCATTTGTCTAGAATCAATGTTTCCTATTAAGACCCAATTTGTTTACTTATGGTAAAAACATAATGCTAGCACACTTAAGTAACACTTGCATCTCAAGATGAACTTTATTTTACAATTACAACCATCACTAAGACTTCTTTCTTTTGCCTTTGTTTCAATTCAATCTTTTAAAATTGTCTCTAAAATAGTACATTTCATTAACTCAGTTTACTGAAACTGAGTACCGTAGATCAGAATGCGATTAGTATTAGTGCAATATACTACTGGTAGTACTTTTTCCAGAGACACACAGCAATGGCAGGGAAAGGTAGGGAAAATTTGATGGCTTCAGGAAGCCTATTTCTGTAATGTCTTCCTTCATGGCTGCTGTCTGTGCCCATGGCCTTTTCCCTCCTGCCATCACTGACTAAACTGGCATAGTTACACTGCCATTCTGCATTAAAAGGATTCCCATCTTAATCTAATAGATTCCAGGGCAGTGAACACATATAAATAATATGTTTGTACCACAAAACATTATGAAGTACAATAAAACCACAGCATAACAACTTTATGAAGTAGCAGCTATAAAACAACAGGCTTTCATCATTACACAACTTAAAATAGCTGACAAATAAAGGACTATAACAGGATTGATTTAGACACAGAAACAATTTGGGGTGGAGACTTCCATAAATGGGGCATCACCAGAGAAAAAATCTGCTTTGTTATGACACAGCACACTTCTATAAGGATGGCACTTGCAGATGAACTACGTAAGATGCTTCCTTAGAACATTAGCAAGTTTAGCAGGGTTTTCAGCCATTGGAATCCCTTAGTTAGCCTTAGCTAACTGATAACACATGCCCAAAAGGCATATCAACAGCCCATTTAATTGGCTTTCCTCACAGCATAGTACCACATTATTATTATTATTATTATTATTATTATTATTATTATTATTATTATCCTTTATTTATGAAGCACTGTAAATTTACACAGCGCTGTACATGCAATCTTGCAATCTTTTTAGTTAGATGGTTCCCTGCCCTCGGGCTTACAATCTAAAAAGACATGACACAGAAGGAGAAGGGAGTGGTGGAGGGAAAGGGTAAGAGGTCCAGCAGTTCCTCTCTACCTCCGAGGCCTGGACCAAGGCAGATGGACTGGAGGGAGGGATTGGCTTCATAATGGATGGTTAATCTTCTTCCAGGGAAAATACATACTCTCAAGTAGGATAATACATATACAGTATATAGCAATACAGGAAATGGTTTGATAAACAGGCACCAAAAGAACATCAAATAGTAAGCGACAATTATGCAATGCCTTGGAAGGCTTCTCTGAACAGGATGGTTATCAACTCCGTTTTGAAGCTGGTTAAAAAAGTGATGGCTCTTGCTTGTGGGGGAAGAAGGTTCCAGGAGTGAGGGGCAGTGAGTGAAAAGGGGCAAATCCGGGAAGGGGCAGAGGAAATCCTGGGCTGAGACAGCAGACCTTGACTACCAGAACGGAGGGCCCGAGTGGGAAGGTGAGAAGAAAGAAGGTCTGATAAGTAAGGAGGGGCCAGTCCATGGAGGGCTTTAAATGTCGACAGCAGGAGCTTATACTGAATGCGGAAAGGGAGAGGGAGCCAGTGAAGGGATGCCAACACAGGAGAGATGTGGTCAGAGCGGTGGGTGGAAGTGATAATGCATGCAGCTGAATGCTGAACAGAGATTAAAGGACGGAGGTGAGAAAGAGGAAGCCCAGCCAGGAGGATGTTACAGTAATCAAGTCGTGAGATAATTAAGGCATGGACCAGGATCTTGGCAGTAGAGGCAGTATCACATGCCTTGATCAGACTTAGAAAACAAAATAAGCAACTTGCAAATTCTATGATGTCCTTAAAATAGGTAGAAGAAGCATCATTTGTAAGATACTAAGCTTAAAGAAAGGATGAGGCCTAGCCATATGCTTTGGAGCAAATGTAGCTCTGTCATGATCCTGCAACGATGTTACATAGATGAATAGCACTGAGGTTACATTCTAAAGATGTCTGTCTCTGTAACTTACCATAAAAGAGGTGGGTAACCTGATGCTCTCTGGATGTTGGTGGATTCCAACTCACATCATCGGCAATCAGCAAGGCCAATGACCAGAGAAAATAATTCAAGAACATTTGAAGGCTACAAGTTGCCACCCTTGCCATAAAATAGTTAGCTACTCATTTCTATACAATTTTGCAACAGAAAAGCCATATATATCTTGTGGAAAGTAAGGTTACCTTCGATTCATCATCCCAAGCAACGCTGGAGAAAATTTACTACTATTTTGTGTGTATGCCTACGCATGTATACCTTCAAGTCACCTGTCAACTTATGATGAGCCCATGAATTTTTCACACTGTTTCCTTTAGAAAGGAATACTGTACTCAGAAGAGGTTTTGCCAGTTTCATGATCCTCTCAAATATAGCTACAGCACCTAGTATTTGTTGGTGGATCTCATCTAAGGACTCACCAGGGCTGGCCCTGCTTTGCTTACAGGATCTGGTACCTTTAGGATATTTAGCTATTAGCAGTTCCACCTCCAGACATATGAGCTACTCACACCAAACAGACATCAGAGAAGACACACATCACACAAAAGTAGTCATTGGTATATAAACAACATACCTATATCTTCCCCAACCTGGTGCCCTCTCCAGATATTTTGGGCTAGAACTGTGATTAATAGTTAAGAATGATGAGAGAAGAAAAAAGGCTGATCTAGGCTATTTATCCTTCTTATGCCATAAACAGGAAAAATCACCTTGTTATGAGCCATAAGTCAAAACTGACTTGGAGGCATGCACACAACAACAACAACAAGAAGAGTTGTATCTGTAAAAACAGCATCCTCTTACAGGAGATCTACACTGCTCTCTATTCAAGTGACAAAGTTATATAAGGAGTTACTACATTATCTGAACTATTCCTTCATAAGAAATAAATTGTTTTACAGGATGGGCCCAGATATTTTATCCATAGTTCCAATGGGAGATTTTATTCCAATCAGGCACAGATAGAGGAGACTCAAATTTCTACTCATATATATAGTCAGACACTAAAAGTTGGGTTTGAGAAAAGATCAAGAATCATAAGGCATATTTCCTCACATATTAGAATTAAGTCACACTGAAAGCATGTGACAGAGTACCTGCAATCATTTCTGTCTTGCAGAAACTGATAAAAATAAGTCCCATGAAACATTTCCCCACTTACCAGTGCATTTCCCAAAAGGCCGGTATACTGGCAGGTGCAAAACACACACTCCAAAGAGAAATATTTGCATTATTCTGCTCTGGCAACCTCCAAGTACTCCAAACAATAACACAGTTTTGGGCAAGCACTGCTCTCTATAACAAGAGGCCAAGACACTCCCCTTCAATGCCAGCTTCTAGTCAAATATGTTTTTCATCTTATAAAGATTACTGTAATTTGCAAAGGGAGAGAGAGAGATATAGTGTTTGGAATACAAATGGGTATAAGTACAGCATCCACCCATGCTGGGGGCTTTAAGCACCCTCTCCAAGCAGAAGCATGGTCATGCCCCCAAGGCCCATAGTGCCAAGTCAAGGTCTCTTTCATGTAGCACCACATAAGGCACACTAGACTGTTTCCAAAAGAAAGTCTAGCATCCCTACCGCACAAGCTGAACAACTTTTCATTTGTTCACTGCAGGCTTTTGGGAGAACTGACTGTGGACTATACTTTCTACCAGGCATGCAGTTATTAAGATAATGCATCAGTAAAGCCACAAAGTTCATCAAGCTATACTCCTATGAGAAGTATCCACTTCAGATTTGGTTCTCTGCAATAAATACGTGAACACTTTAACAGTCAAGTAACTCAAGTAGTACATGTTGGAGGGGGAAGAGATCCAGCATGCTTTCCAGACTATGTCTTCAACAACACTTGTAACAGTACTATACAATATTAAAATCTCCAAGTGTTTCTCTTAACTGAAGAGTCCTGTGACTTTCAAGGGAGTCACATTTGAAATTAAAATGAGCTCCTTACATGGCAGGCAAATGGAAAGAAAGGGTGTTACATGCACAGGGAAAACTGAAACATTACAGAAGTATATACCAAAATTAGACTTCCATAACTATGTTGAGAATTTATTTGCTCCTGTCTCTTCACATCCATCCTTATATTAAAGTCAAAATACCAGGACTAACAGTGGTCCATGAAAAACAGTAATTTTGGGGGCGGGGGGTAGTAGTTCCACAGCTACTAACAATTAGTACAGTAAATTAAGCAAGGTTTGCATATTGTGCAAAAAGGGTATCTTTAGAGACAGTAGAAAATTTATCTTAAGTGGAAATGCTTGTACACTCACGACATGCTTCTTGGTTTCAAATTAACTCTCTTTTTAAAAAAAGAAATGCAGGCAGGGATTGTATCAGTAGCTTCTGCTCTTCTGGTTTAAACAAAAAACAATATTACATTTTTATTCCAAGTGATAAAGTTTCTAGGGTGAAGCACAACTCTATGTGTGTTTTCCCCAAACCCAAATGTTTTAGCAAGAATGATTCAAACAACTATTTTAATGCCCTCAATCATAAATTTGGGCATGCATAACTTGTATTGTAAATGTTTCAATACCATTTCTAGGGCTTCAGAAAGTAGGCTGACATCAAGATACTAGCTGCATCGACATGGGCACATAGTGAAGTATTAACACCTGTCTGGTGACCTCTATTTATTACCTACCATTAGCAAGAAAGATGTCTCACTAATATCCCAGTGACAGAGTAACACAGTCATCATTGTGAACCCCTGTAAGTTGACAGGACACTTGAGGGCCCCCCCGCCCCCCTGCCTCCGTGTCTCTGTCTCTATATATATATAGACACACACACACAGACACAGAGCATCTAAACATAGGCTTTGTATTGTCCCTCATCAACCAAAAGATTAAGGCGTGCCTAAGGATCTTATATATCTATAGTACTACCTTGACTCAGAAAAAGTAGCAGCAAGGAGGTAGCATGTAACTAAAAACATGTCAGGTCATATCAGCCATCAGTATATATGAGCAACTCCAATCCCAGGCTAATTATGTTGGCTTTACAAACTGTTTACTCAAAAATTTGGTGAAACTTCCCCAATTATTTAATTTTTGTTGAATATGCAAGTACTGTGCCATAGTTCCGGACAGCAAAAGCAAGTACATGAGTCAGACAGTATTAGCCTATGCAGCCATTTTCACTAGAGTGGCAAAGATAAGTAACTACAGCCATTTTTCACCTGGTGAGTAAGTCAGAACATATCTTTGTACAAGCAGTAACTGATTACGCAGTTGTTACTTTGGAGTCAGTTGCGTCACACCTATGCTTAAGGGGAGAAACCGCATTTTTAAAAAGAAGAGTTACAGAAGTAAGTTAATCCAAGAAGCAACATTTACAAACTAGTCTCTCCTGCAACAAGAAGGGCAGATGCTTCTAGCCTTTAACCACAATATCCTTTTCCGCATATAATTCACAGAGCAGCTTCGGCAAAACTGTTCAGGTGCAACTACCAGTTTACTGAGGCAGTGCGGAAGAGAATTATCTGAGAAAGAAACACAATTATATAAATACAAGGTCTCTTTGTAGTCAGCTCAGTTGTCATATTTTACAGATTCAAGACACTCCTGTTTTATTTGTCAGCAGCACACAAGTATGATGCACAAAACCCTAAAAATCCTAAATGCATTTTGGATACCACATTTCTAAGAGATGCTGGCAAGACAGTCCTGTGTATTAAGAAATACAATTATCCTTACAAGGATGATGTCACTATCAACAGGCTTGTAAACAAACTTCTAAAGATTCAGAAAGGAAACGCATGTTGAAGCATAGAACAAAAGAAGTAGACAATGACGAAAAAGGTAACGGGCGCTGGCCTCTCCTTTTCAAGAATTAAGTCTTGATATGAACAAGGGATTACACTGAACAGAAATGGGATGGCAATTGTGGAGACATGGCTCCTACAGGCTGAGTTATTGTTGTGTGTCTTCAAGTTGTTTCTGACTTATGACAACCTGAAGGCAAAGATATCATGGGGATGTTTTTGGCAAGATTTCTTAAGAGGTGGTTTGCCACTGTCTTCCTCTGAGGATGAGAGTGTTATTTGTTCAAGGCCACGCAGTGGGGTTTCCATGGCCGAGTGGGGATGCAAACCTGGGTCCCCCAGAGTCCTAGTCTAACCCACAAACATGCTGGCTCTCAGCCCATTGTGAGAATAAGAAGGAAATCTCTTAGCATTCTAGCCATCAATACTGCTGGCCCAGATTTTAAACATTAGAGCAACAACCCTCAACCAAAACAAGGAATCCACACTTGCTTTAATTATAAAAAGCAACAGTTCAATATGAATATTCTAGAAGTAACAGGCCCCAAGAGATAGTGTGGTGTAGTGGTTTGAGTGTTGGACTACAACTCTGGAGACCAGGGTTTGATTCCCAACTCAGCCATGGAGACCCACTGGTTGACCTTGAGCAAGTCACACGCTCTCGGCCTCAGGGAAAGGCAACAGCAAACCTCCTCTGAATCAACCTTGCCAAGAAAACCCCATGATACGGTCACCTTAAGAGTCGCCACAAGTCAGAAACAACTTGAAGGCACCCAACAACAGGTCCCAAATAGTATTCCATTTTCTATATTTTCTTTTAGGACAGTGATTCCTAGCCGCCTTGAGTCCCAGTTTTGGGGAAAGAGTAGGATAATAATAATAATAATAATAATAATAATAATGCCCAAACTTTGGTCCTTCAAGTTTTGGGATTTCCAACTCCCAGAAGCCTCAGCCAGCTTGACCAACAGTCATGGATTCTGGAAGGTGAAGTCCAAAACACCTGCGGAACCAAAGTTTGGGAACCACTATTTTAGGAGCAGAGAACTAACAAAACAGCACTCCTCTGTCGAACTTCCATTCTTTTCAATTGGTGAAAAGAACTGAACAAGGTGCCCATGCCCAGCAGACAACTCTGGAGCTGCCTAGCTAAGCTTGCATCACCCTGCCTGATGAGATGAGCACCTGGCTGAGCAATGGCAGTGGCATCCAGCCTCAGAAATGAGAGTGAAAGCTAACTGGAGAAAGAGAGAGAGAGAATGAATTTGGTCTGGTTTGATCATGGGATGACAGCTGCAGGATCCATCCTTGCAAGCTTGGTCTTGCCCCGTCCCTCCCTCCTTCCTCTCTTGGCTGAGTCTCAGGCAGAGCCAACTGAATGAGGAAGTCGAGCTCCGCAGGCGGAAGCCAAGCCCACTGCAATGTCTACTGCAACCAGACTGTCAGCCCATGACTCAGGCGGCAGCCCCAACAGCTGCCAAGCGGTCTCTGCCCGTTACTTGCCAGGGAGCAGCAGCTTTTAAAATATATGTAATTCCCAAACACTGATTCTCCAGGTGTTCTGGACTTCTACTCCCAGCATTCCTGAATATTGGCCAAGGTAACTGGGGATTTGGGGAACTGAAGTCCAAAACACCTGGAGGACCAAAGTTTGGGAATCACTGGTACACACAGTCCCAAACAAACTGTGGAAATAATCCAGTTTGGGACCACTTTAACTGCCCTGGCTCAGTGCTAGGGAATCCTGGGAATTAAAAGTTTGTTGTGGCACCAGAGCTCTCTGACAGAAAAGATTCAATGTCTCAGAAAACTACAGTTCCCAAAATTCCCCAGCCCTGAGCCAAGGCAGTTAAAGTGGGATTGTTTCTGCAGTGTGTTTTGGACCTAAATCTAGGAGGATTAGAGAACGCTCTTCACCTGGAAGGTTGGGGAGAGAGACCCCATTGCAATGGAGGCGTGGTTGTGAGAAGAGAAAACAGGCATAACCAGTTGCAAGGGAAGTACAACCACCTCCAAAGCCCACCAAATACTGATACCTTTATGGGGCCAACCAAAAAGCACATAATACACAAGGCAAGCTTTCAAAGCTCCACTGGCTTCTCCTTCAGGCATTGAAAAAATCATACAGGAAGGGGAAAAAAATATGATGTTAGCTCATCAACCTGCATTTTACCAAGATGTAGCTGTTCTCACCTCAAGTGGTGTGGAGACTCAAAAGCTTATGTATTTTGTGCATTTTAGGTGGCCCCCATAAAGATATCACCATTCTGTGGATTTGGGATGTTATTGTACTTTGCAACATGTCTACCCCTGGATAAGTTTTCTACTTGCAACCCAAAGGGAGACACTCAGTATCGCCCAAGAAGCAGGGAGGAGGAGAGCAGGGTGGCCAGGCATCCTCCTTTTCCAGGACATGTCCTACATTGCAACCTCCTGCCCAGGAGGGATTCCAAAAGGTCCTCTGTTCTGAGCATGAGTTCGAAGCATGAACTTACATTTATATTAAGTGTTTTTAGCTTTTATTTGATCACGTCCTCCATTTTTCTTGAATGCCCTCCATTAAGCGCTGCCTCATCCTCCTTTGCGGTGAGGATATCTGGTCACTCTGGGCAGGATGCTCCCCATGCAGAGATATAAAAGCTGAAATATAAGAAGGCGGTGCCTCCCTCCAAAAGGCCCCATGGGCAGCCCCTCTCCAGGGTGACCAGACTCATCCTACTTTTCCAGGGCATGTCCTACATTTTCAACTTCCTGCCAAGGAGGAATTCCAAGAGGTCCTCCATTTTGAGCATGACCAAGAAGCATCAATGTATACAAATGTCCTTTAGCCTTTCTTTGGCCACGTCCTTCGTTTTTCTGGAATGTCCTCCATTTTCTGTGGGGCCTTGTCCTCCTTTGCAGGTATAGCAACTGGTCAGCCTGGAGGAAGGTCAAGGGATCAGCTCCTTTTGCTCTCAAGGAAGAGAAAGGCTAAGATCTGAGACCTTCCCTGCAGGGTTGTTGTTCCTTTGGAAAGGGAAGGAGGGAGCAGAGGAAAAGGGGGGAAGAGATAAGAGAAAAGGTTCACCTGGAAATGGAAGGATGAAAGGCGGCGCCTCCCTCCAAAATGGTGGCCCCTCCCCAGGAGTGACCAGGCGTCCTCCTTTTCCAGGACACGTCCTCCATCCCAAAAAGTCCTCCATGTTGGAGCATGACTAAGAAGCATGTGTCTGCATTCATTATGAGTGTTTTTAAAAATTATTGTTTGGCCATGCCCTCCATTTTTAAGGGAATGCCCTCCATTTTAAGGCTATGACATCTAGTCACTCTGCCCGACGTCCTCCTTTTTGTCCAGGACCTGTCCTACATTTCCACCCCTTTCCTGTCTAGGAGGAATTCCAAAGAAAAGGTCCTCATTTTGGAGCATGACTAAGAAGCATGCATTTGCATTTATTATGAATGTTTTTAAAGCTTTTTATATGTGGCCATGCCCTCCATTTTTAAGGGAATGTCCAGGACCTGTCCTACATTCCCAGCCTTTGCTGTCTAGGAGGAATACCAAGAAGTCCTCCATTTTGGAGCAGGAAGCATGCATTTTATCTTTATATGAATGGGTTGCATGTCTTTTTTAAAAGCTTTTCTTGAGCCACGTCCTCCATTTTGCGGTGCCTGGTCCTCCATGGCGGGGAAGGCACCCTGAAAGCGTCCTCCATTTGATCTTTGTAAAAGCTCCATTTGAAAGAAAGAAAGAAAGAAAGATTCTGGAAGTTAAACCACACCCGACCGCCTCCTCAGGAACCTCAACCCGCCGGCGCCAAACTGAAAGCCAACCGTCATCTTATTCGTTTCCCGTCCCCGCCCGCACTAGACCCGGCCTGGACTTAGTACCTGAGTCCGGACTCAGGAGGAAAAAGCCTCCGCCTCCGCCTCCTCCGCGGCTCGCGTTCCTCGCGGTGAGAGGACTAGGCTCGGCAACCGACACCTTCCTGGAGAGTCCCAGCTCCAACGCCTCTCACTCACCGGCAACAGCGAGGTTTCAAGCCGGGAGGGAGCGGCCGCGGCTAAGGCTCGGAACACCCACTCGCATTACTGTCAGCCTATAGGAGCGCGAGTTGCCCTTGATTGACGTCCCGCGTCTGCCAATAGCGACGCATGCGGAGGGCGGTGCTTGCATAAGGAGGCGGCCCAAGACTTTTGCCTTTTTTTAATCTCCTCAACGGACGCTCTGCCGTGAGCCCGCCTCCTCTTCCTCCTCTCCGCCAATGGGCAACCACCCAGGGAGGAGGGAAGATTGACGTGCGCGGCGACCAATAGGAGCGTGCAAGACGGGCAGGGCCGGTTGTAGGCCTCACTCTGGGCCATTTCAGGGGAAGACTGAGGCGGGGCCGGGTGCGGCCTTTGGGTGGGAAGGAAGGAAG
>NC_056526.1:32845034-32854651 GCF_019175285.1 Sceloporus undulatus
AAGCCATGGACCTTAAAGTGCTGTCAAACCACTTTATTTCTGCCGTGTGGCAGCAGCCTTACTTTTACCTCTGACTTTCCCTCTCCAGCTTCCTTCCCTTCTCCGCGATGTTGAAAGCTCGCACCACCACTTCTCCTTTTGCATCCTTACCCAAACATTTCTCTGTAGCTCCTCAGAAAACAACCTGTGAAGGTTTGCATTAGGTTCACCACCCTAAATCTGGAATGACTTGAAGGCACATTTGCCCATCCCCAGATCATCCCTCTAATTATTAAGCGCCAGCCTTGATTTTTCACTGTCTCACCTTGATCCAATTCATATTCAACCAATATGCTGCTAAAATTATTCACCTCTGTCATTACACTGACTATATGGCAAGCTTCCTTAAATCCCTAACGTTCAAATCCCAAAATACACATAATTGCGGTGGTCAAAATGCTCTTCCTCAGTTTACTATAGAACCCTTTTCTTCCCTGTTCCTCTGTTTCCCAGTATTTCATTTAAATTATAATTTCATTAAGGTAGATTTCGGTCAGATCTATTCTTTGTAAAACATCTATTACATAGGGACAAGGTTTATTTAGACTGCCGGCCTATATATTGTTTGCTACCTGGGACTAACCCACAGTGAATACAGTATAATTTATTTCTGGGGATACATATACATGATCAATATTAGTCCACTATTCCCGTTTTCAGGAGCCAGCATGGTATAGCAGTTTGAACAACTCTGGAGAACAGGCTTTGAATCCCCATTCAGACATGGAAACTCACTGGTTGATCTTTGGCAAATCACATACTCTCAGCCTCAGAAAACCCCATGATAACTTTGCCTTAGGGTTGCCATAAATGAGGAATGACTTCAAGGCACACATAAATAACGTCAACAAATTCTGTTTTCAGAATTTCCTCTAAGAAGATAATGTGACAAGACAGGATGAACATAGTCATCCTCTATTGTTTTGTTTTCAGAATTTGGGTATCCAGAGACATGCTGTCTTGGGAAAACAGAAGTCCCATTCTTGAGTTTCATTGGTAACATAACCATAAACTAAGACACAGATTAATTACATGCTTCCAATATAAACATTTCCAAAATTTGATCCCTGGCGTCTTCAGCTAAATTTGAGAAAGGCTCAGAGCCGCTGCTATCCAGCGTGCATAGTGTAAATCAGTGTTTATTGAATTAGAATTATACTCTTGACCAAAGCAACTTAGTTAAACATCTTCCAGTGATTTCAATGGGAATGATTCAGGAATGGGTTTAACTTTCACATCTTAAATCAATGTGACTTTAAACTCCTAGCTTTGCCCAAGGCAATTTGCCAGGTATGTGGAGAATGACTATTCCTAAGTATAAATGATGTGAGACAAGACTGTTAGCCCAGGGTAAGGATCTTTAAAAAAAACAGATGAGAGACTTCAGGTGGAAACAGGAATCAGACTGGCAGAAGAGTATTAGGAAAAGCAGGTTGTCCTAGAGGCATTCACCAGAAGCCTCCTTTTAAAAATTATTTGGTTAAAATAAAAATTAAGAATGAAAACTGTGATATCACTATGTTGCTGAAAAATGTGTGCTCTTGAATATCAGAAATTAACATTTTATTGTTAAATATTACTGAGAAGCAATGCAAAAAGAAAAGAAAAGAAAACCAATAGCTCTGTTAAGAATGAAACTTGACTACATTACCTAAGAGGGCATTGCTGAAGTTGGTTATTAGTTTCTAATGTGCACAAATAAATAAACAGATAATTTCTCTCCAAATCATTACTTTTGTGCAACACACATTAACAAGTTATGACAATTAAATAAAGAACTGGAAATATAAGTTCAACAATAACAGCCCTTTGCCATCCCTAATGACTTCAGAAAATCCAATTGGGTTCTCTTCTGGGTCCAATTTTTTCCACATCCTTATAAATGACTTAGATTATGGAACAGAAGGCATGCTTATTAAATCTGCAGCTGACACCAAATTAGGAGGAGTAGCTAATACCCCAGAGGACAGGGTCAGAATTCAAAATGGCCATGAGAAATTTGAGAGCTTGGTCAAAACTAACAAAATTAATTTAAACAGGAATGAATGTAAAGGTATTACATCTAGGCACAAAAAATGCAATGCACAAATCCAGGATGGGTGACACCTGGCTTGACAGCAGTACAAGTAAAATGGATCTAGGGCCAAAAGCTGAATGTGGGTCAGCAGCTGATGCAACAAGCAAAAGAGCCAATGCTATGTATAGTATAATGTCCAAATCAAGGGAAGTAGTGATGCCTTTAGTCTATTCGGCTTTGGTCAGACCTCACCTGAATATTTTGTCCAGCTCTGGGCTCCACAATTAAAAAAGACATTAACAAGATGGAACATGTCCACAGGAAGATAGTCAAGATGAGCAAAGATCTGCAAACCATGCCCTATGAGGAACAACATAAAGAGCTGTGTACGTTTATTGTGGAGGAGACTGAAAGGTGACATGATAGCCATCTTTAAGTATGTGAAGGAATGCAGTATAGAAGATGGGGCAAGCTTGTTTTCTGCTGCTCCAGAGACTAGAACACAAACTAATGGATTCAGATTAGAAGACAAGATATTCCACCTGATATACAGTATTAGGAAGAATTTCTTTACTGTGAGAATTATTCAACAGTAGAAGAGACTACCACAGAAGGTGATGGACTCTTTTCTTTGGAGGTCTTTAAACAGAGGTTAGGTGGCCATCTCAAGAGTGCTTTAATAGTGTATTCTTGCATGTCTGGGGGTTGGTCCCTTGCTAAAATGTCCAGCTCTATGATTCTGTGGGTTGTGTGAGGGGAGAGGACTCCTGTTAAACAACAAGGCACTGAGAAAGTTTGAATAGGACAGGAATAGCTAGAATAATTAATCTCACCTTTGCAACTAGAGTTAGAAGAAGGGTCTGAACAGATAATGGAGTTTTGAAGGAAAAGATTGAAGGTTGAGTATTCACTTTAGAAGAGCAATGGAGTACAAAGAAAGAACATCTAAAAATAACACCACCATTGAAAGCCATCCTTTTCTGACTTGGCAAATGTTGCTCTGCATTTATTTTGCACTAGCGTAGGGTGATATAAATATGCTATGTTTTAGTGAAATGCAATTAGGTAAGACCAAAAAAAAAAAAAAAAGAGGAAGAAAGAGAAAAGGTTTTCAGTGTGTTGCTGAATACTAACCACAGTGACTTTAAAAAATAAGCCCACAAAAGCAGAGCAGCTAGCACATATTGCAGCACTGCATAAGAGACCTTGTATGGGATTTTGTTCTGAAACACATTGCTCAAGTAAATGGAATTTAAAAAGGTGTCACCAAAAGTTGAAAATGAGGTTTAGGGCCCTTTACATCAGCAACTCTTCTCTGTAAAGCTGAAGCAAATAATAGTGGCCGTTAAGCAAATATTAACCACCAAGCTTCAACAACTATAGTAAGAAAAGAGAAACTTCAACAGTGAGGTGGATTTTGGAAAGCAAATACCACAAATAATGCATTTCTGGTTCCAGATTCTCCCAATATAGCACTGTGAATGCACAAATCAGCTGGCAAACCATTGTCAACTCACCTTATTGTCTATGCTTCTATCGTGCTGCGAGAAAAGTCATGCGAAAGATTGACAGTAAACCATTCCCTCTAAAAGAGAAGCTGATTTTAATCCATCCGTCAGCCTCACAGCTGTTATGGATAAGCAAATAGCCAATATACATAGTTTGCCTTAGGTGGCTATTTAAAGTAGCACATTGATTGAGGCAGGTGTGTGATAGAACAGGTGGAAACCATCTTTTTCCTAGTGTTGTTTCAGTCATACACTTGTGTTGCTGAGGTGTATAGGAAGGTCCACAGTAATGATGCAAAGAAAAGTAAAGGAGTGAGCAAAAGAGCCATTCCACTGGCTTCATGTGGTAGGCAAGGTTTCATCTGGAGGACCAGACCAAACTATTTTGCTATCTTGGACTTGGCCAGCTGCCTTTCCACACCATCTACCACCTCTTTTTAATGCAAGTGTGATACAGAAGCTGCCAAGCTGCCACCAGACCCAGAAAAAACTTCATTAAGCTTGTCACAAAGTGCTGAGAAGCTTGCCAGAGTTTCCACTAAAACTTGCAGGACCTGGCCAGGAGAAAGAACTATACAGCTTGAATCTCCCTTATCCAAAATGATTGGGACCAGAGGTATTTTAGATTTTAGATTTGTGTGTGTGTGTGTGTGTACACACACACACACACACACACATATATATATATAGACACACACTGTATTTGTATATATGTACATAATGAAATCTGGAAACCCAGATGAACAGAAAATTTGTTTATGTTTCATATACACCTTATACACATAACCTGGAGGTAACATTATATAATATTTTTAGTAATTTGGTGCATGAAACAAAGTTTGTATATATTGAACCATCAGAAAGCAAAGATGTCACTATTTCAGATACTCATGAATAAAAAGTTTTTTGGAATATTTTGGAATTCCTGGTAAGGGAAACTCAGGCATTTCCCCATATGGCCCAACTTCGGTTGGGGAGCAGAGGAGTGCTGTTTGGTCTGGTACTGAAGTGCCAGTCAAGCTATATGCCAATACCTATAGAAACCCTGGCTGGGCAGCAGTCTTGCTATATTTTCTCTTTGAAAAATGTTGACTGCAGTACTTCAGTCAAAACAAAAACCAGCTCACCATAGCCTGGTTAGTCTGGCTATGTGGCTCCTAGCAAGGTACTTGCAAATGATGGGAGCTAAAGTTGCACCTGGTAGGAGTAGTGTATTCATTCTGGCAGGACAGTCAGGTTAGGATGGAATGGCAAATGTTCCCATAGGTATAGGGGGCATATTTGGTTCTGCAAGACTCCTTCCGTGTGAAACCACTAACTCATGATAGGGCTGAAACTGTAGATCTAAGACTAAAGAGGAGGGTTGAGAAAGCAGAAGAGCTTTGTAGCTCAAATCAGAGCTTAGAAATTTTATTTACATGGGCTATAATTCTTCATATCCCTCAGTCCCATGGCCAGTGGGTATGGTATTTATGGATTCTGAGCATTATAGACCATTTTCCAATCTATGTTTTGACTGCAGTGGATCACATGGAAAGTACAAACAGAAGGTAAGATTCTGCAATGTAATAGGGAGACTTAGGACATTTCTATATAGCATTTCTCATATAAGCAATTATCTACTGTATATTTGTCCTTTAATTATGTTTTAAATGGTTTTAATTCTATAGATATTGCTTTTTTTTAAAGAAAAAAAAGCTTATTCTGGGGTTTTTTTGGGGGGGGGGGGGGGTTGGTATGTTATTAATCTGTAGTGGATCCCAGCATTTGGAAGATGAAGCTTTCAAAGAAGTAGCCTTGTTAGTCTTTTGCAACATAAAACGGAGAAAGGGGAGGTGAAAGGAAATTCTCTTCACTCTATACTGCATTTAAAGTACAGTAATAGGTTTATATCCATAAAAGTTCATGCCAAAATAGAAACCACTTAAAGTCTTAAAGGTACTGCCACATTTTATTATTTCCCCTTCTCCTCCTTTTCTCATTTTTTTATCAATGAGGAAGGGTGACGGTGTGATAGCAGCCTCGCCTGGAATTGCTTGTTGTCTGACTATTTATGGGAACATGGGGTGAAAGCTAAGGCTTTGTTATTGAGAGGCCAGTGAGAGCTCAGCTGATAACCCCATAAATGCTTGGAAGGACCCACTGCCAAGACAATTTAAATGTTGTGAGTGAAGCTGTGCAAGACCCCGCCACACTTGTTGGTAGCAGAGCTGCCAAATGGAAAATGCCTGGATGGCTTTAAATGTATTGTTAATCAACCTTTCATGTACATCTCAGCTGGGTTCTTGCAAAATAATTCTGTTTCTCCACTGAAGAAGAAACAGGTTTTAGTACATTATAATTCTATATTACAGCTTTAATGTATAGTCTTAAAATCTGTGTACCAGTCTATGCTTTACAAAAGGATCTCCTCATTCCACATACCTGTAATGCATAAGTGAATCAGACATTTCCACTGACCTGTTCACGCTCCTCCAGTTCTATCAGTTGTACTTCTGCTTCTTCAGATTAGTTGTAGTCCCAGCGTTTGACTTCGGTATTTGTCTTTGAATTTGAGTTTAGAATGAAGTTCAAAGAAAGACTGAAATCTAATTCAACTGATTTTTTTCTGAACAAAGGAAGACTTACGTCTTCTCTACCTGTTTCTGGAGTCATCATGAGACACAAATATAGGTGTCTGACAGACTTTGTGTTTTATTGTTAAAACTCAATAAAACTTTAATTAGAAAAAAAATGTAGGTGCCTGACATAAAAACTAAAAATTCTCCTCTTCTTCTAAACATTTGGGTAGTTGTGGTATGTAATCCAACCAGTGTGTTTATGCAATAAACATGGATAATTAATGATGTCCAAATGTCTTCCACCTAAGAAGCACCACCTAACTAAACCAATCTAACTTTCAACACTGGTTTCATAAAAGTTGTAGGAAATTCTACAAATCAGCCGCTCTTTCACACTACATAATTATATGCTTTGATGATAATAATAATAATAATAATAATAATTTATTTATATACCGCTATTCCATTCGATCACAGCGGTGTACAACAATTGCAATAACGATACAATACAAGATAAAAATTGCAATAGATAATTAAAACTTACAAAACAGTGCACAGTATACATGAAATCAACATTAAACCAAGCCAGCAATATACTCGAAGATGTTAATCATATGGGGGGGCCACACATATCACGGAACATCAGGGAAGGCTTGATGAAACAAAAAGGTCTTCAGTCTCTTTTTAAAGACATCCAGGGAGGTGGCGGTGCGGAGTTCCTCGGGGAGGGTGTTCCAGATCCCAGGGACCAAGATGGAAAATGCCCTTTGAGAGGTTGACCTATATCTTGTAGAAGGGATCCTCAATAAACTCTTCCCAGATGACCTGAGTGTGCAGAGCGGATTATATGAGGAGAGGCGGTCCTCCAAGTACCCTGGGCCCAAGCCATTTAGGGCTTTATAGGTTATAACCAACCCCTTGTATTGTGCCCGGGAGCGAACAGGTAGCCAATGGAGATCATACAAAATTGGTGTTATATGGTCGGCCCTGGAGCGTCCAGTGACCAGCCTAGCTGCCATATTTTGTACTAATTAAAGCTTCTGGGTTTGGTACAAGGGTTGCCCCATGTAGAGCGCATTACAGAAATCCAACCGAGAGGTTACCAGGGCATGTACCACTGTTTCAAGGTCCCTCCGGCCTAGGTAGGGTCGCAGCTGGCGTATCAGCCAAAGCCGATAGCAGGTGCTTCTGACTGTCGCATCCACCTGAGAAGTCAGCTGGAGCAACGAGTCCAAAAGTATCCCCAGACTGCGAACTGAGTCCTTCAGGGGGAGTGTGATCCCGTTCAGGACAGGTGGACAAATATCCCCAGCCTCGGGGTTGGGAGAACCTATCACTAGCACTTCCATTTTCTCTGGATTCAAATTGAGTTTGTTTTCCCTCATCCAGCCCATTACCGACTCCAAGCAGGTATTTAGAGAGATGCCATCCCTAGTCATTGCATCAGTCGAAGACACAGAGAAACATATTTGGGTGTCATCAGTGTACTGATAACACCACGCCCCGTGTCTCCGGATGATCTCTCCCAGCGGTTTCATGTAAATGTTGAATAGCATGGGAGACAGAATGGCTCCTTGAGGGACACCAGATGTAAGCGCCCTCTTATAGGAGCAGACGTCCCAAGGCTGCACCATCTAGAATCTACCTGAGAGGTAGGAACGGAACCACTGGAGCGCAGTGCCCCCTATACCTAACTCCCTCAGGCGTTCCAGAAGGATACCATGGTCAATGGTATTGAAAGCCGCTGAAATGTCCAAAAGCACTAACAGGGACACGCTTCCCCTGTCCGTGCCCAGACGGAGATCATCGACTAAGGCAACCATGGCAGTCTCAGCTCCATAGCCCGCCCGGAAGCCGGTTTGAAATAGGTCTAGAAAATCTGTTTCTTCCAAGATCCATTTTGAGTGGATGCCATTTTGAGTGCTCTGGTTCCATGCTATGGAATCAGGGGAATTGGAGTTTAGGGAGGGATATTTAGAACTCTCAGCCAGAGAGCTCTAATGCCTCATCAAACTAGAAAGCCCACAATCCTATAGGATGTTGCCCTGGGAGTTAAAGTGGACTTACAGCACTACAACTTACATCCTGTTGAGTTAAATGGGACTAATTCCAGACTGAGGGCCTTTTCACACTACACAGTTATGAGACTGTAATTCCACTTTTAATGATCACGGCGTTATCCTATGGAGTTCTAGAATCTGCAGTTTCAGGAGATATTCTCCTCCAGGCAGCTGTAGTGTTTCACCAGCTACAAACCCCAAGATGTTGCCATAGCAGTTAAAGTGGAACCATAACACTACAACTGTATACAATGAAAAGGCCTCAAGACTAATCCTGACATTTTGTTGCCTGACACAGTACATCACACACACACACTTCAACCTGTTCAGAGTCAAGGTCAATAGTAGCCAAGGTCAGTCAGGTTTTTTTGGCACCTGAGATAGAGTTTCTTACATATCCCTCTTCTCTTTCCTAGCAGTAAAAGGAAATAATAACAGCATGCTGTCTTTTCATGATGCCTAAACTCTGCTACCTGAAGCAGCTGCATTGCTGTGTTTAACAATAGAAATGACCCTACAGCCCATGAAATGTATGTATCTGTGTGTGACTTCTCTTTTCTCATCTGCAGTAGATGTACTTGATAGCAAGAAAAATGTTATACCTTTCTTGTTTTCACTGTGCCCAGACAGATAGCCTATTTTGTGGCTTTTTTTTCCAGTTCAGCAGAAGGGCATACACTTTATAGTATGAGTTGCCATGCCACAAGCAACAATTGACAATGCATCCGTCTCTTAAGTTAATTAAGATACATTTTCCTCCTCTTCAAAAATATCTGAACCATGTCTGTGCTCCCATCTCATTTTTGTGATCAGTGAATCGGGCATTACGGTTTCCTCAGAACCCTGTAAAGGGGATTATAGGCAAATGATAGACACAGTGAAAGACATCACATTCCTAATTTAACACACTGTCAGAAATATTTTAAAGCACTTCTGCCATCTCATCTACTCAACATATTTTGAACATGTTGATCACTATAGTAACCAACTCATGCTTGGTAGGGTGGGAGCGAGTGGGGAAATGCTTGTGGTTTACCTCTGCTTGTCTGCTTTCTACTTCCTCTCAAGCTTGCCTTGTTCTGCTGACATTTTCTAACTCATTTCTATATTACTGAAAAGCTTGCAGCAAACAGAATTGCTTATGGTACTTTCTCCAAAGATATTGGTACAAGATTCAGCCTGAATCTTATCACTACTTCCAACTAGCAAAAACCCATTGACTCAATGGGACTTCCCTATTTGTTGACTCACCATTCAGTAACTGATTCAATGGGTCTACTTCAGTTGCACTACCCAATTGACTTTCAGACTGTATCTGCTAAAGGTAGTAGTCCTGTCCATCTCCAATCTCCAAGTACAAGCAGCTGTCCAGAACAAACGTGTGCAACAAGGCAAGCATCCCTATGTCAAGAGTATGTTACTGAGTTTGACA
>NC_056526.1:32857447-32866812 GCF_019175285.1 Sceloporus undulatus
GCCAACCTCTGAGGCTGGGCCTGTTACAGACAGGCCAAAATAAAGCTGCTTCGAGTCACTTTGGAGGTATGGTTTTCAATGTGCATGCGTCCTAAGAGTCCAAAAGCCACACAAAGCTGCACTCCAGTCTTAGAAACTGGTGCATAGCTTTGGTGGGCTTTAGGACTCTTAGGACGCATGCTCATTGAAATTACATACCTCAAATGGCAATGACAAACCTCCTCTGAACAAATCTTGCCAATAAAGCCCCTCTGACCTATGGACCCAATAAAGCCTTAGGGTTCATAGGTCACAGACAACTGACAGCACACAACAACAACATAATATAGTGATGATTACTGTTTAGTGATTGCAGTAATTATATTACCTTTATAATAATCTTATGATTAATTATGCATTTTAATGTATTTCTCATTTTGGTGGAAGTTGAAGGGTACAGTCCTGAAGCTGTTTAGTGTTCAACAACAACTGTTATTGTGCCATCCATGTACAATGTACAATGTACATTAGCACTGTGAAAAGAATGAGGACAGATCCCTACCATCAGAGGAATTATACTCTCTAGAGCAGTGATTCCCAAATTTGGCCTTCCAGGTGTTTTGGACTTTGGCTCCCAGAATCAGTTTAATTAAAATAGCATAATTACTTGCATGCTGTCAATTTACTTCTGCTTTTACTCAAACAGCCCTTGTTAGATTTGCCTCTGTTTTCCCTCCTGTTTCAATATTGCCTCTTTTGCTGTTTATATCAGAACTTTTGAAATGTGTTTCTCACATTTGACAAAGTCAGAAATCCTAAACACACTTAGGACCCTTTCACGTTACACAGTTGAACACTATGGTTTCACTTTAACTGCAATAGCAACAGCCTGTTGAACCCTTGGTGTTTTTTTTCTCTCTTCATGCTACACAATTAATAGTGTTATGATTCCACTTTAACTGCCATGGTTCCATCCTATGGAATCCTGTGATTTATAGAGTGGGATGCACTAAAGCCCTCTGGCAGAGAATTCTAAGTAGCCCTTCCTAAATTGCAAATCCCACAGCAGTTAAAGTGGAATCATAAGGCTACAATTTTATAGTGAGGTGGGAAAAGTGTGGGACTGTGCCTGAATGAGGCCTCCAGACATTTTAAAAAGTATTTTCTTTTGTTAAACAACATCTCCATTTTTTCTGACAAAAAGGAAGAATTGCAGGTGGTGCATCACTCACCTGTAAAAATACCTGTTTGGTAAAATGGGAAGTAGACTTCCAGCCAATTCCTGTTATGTTTTGTTTGAATTTTTGCAATCAGCATGTCACCTGGAGGGTCCCAGGGGCAGAACTCCCCCCCCCCCCAATTAAGTAAATATGCTGCTTAGGACTGGGTTGAAAGTCTAGAAGTTGTTTCTTTAAAAAATTAAGTAGGCAGGTTGGTGACCTCCTATTACATCTAAGTGTAACTATAGCTACCAGTAAGCGATTAGCTGTATAGTCCAAAAATCAAGCATCTAAAGTTAAGCTTTTTATCTATGGTGAAAAACTATGAGTTCATTTCTTTTAGTTTTATGTATTTTTAAAAATCCTGTTCCTCCTCCAAGGATCTCACATACATCGTCCCTCCCTGCTTTTATCTTCGTAACAAGTCAGTGAGGCTGGTTAAGGCAAGAAATACTTGGTAGTTCCATGATCATCTGAGAAACTAATTGCTTTCTTTCTTCAATTCTTTCCTTCTGGCATTTATACATATTTCCCAATAACATTGTTTTCTAGGTGGGTCAAACAGAGTAAGAAAAAGCATTAAAATATCAGCAACAAGATATCTGCATTAAAAATTACCAGTACAAAAAAAGCGAAGAAGCAATAAAACCAATTCCATAGTTTGCTTTTAAAAAAAACATTGAAAAATAAACAATGTGTTACAATTTTAAAAACTGAAGATTGATATTTTATGAGGGAGGAAATATTTTTCGTAAAAAAATCATCACCTGGCACTGAAATGTTCATAAAAGCACAGGTGAGCCTTTTTGGCCAGGACATTTCATAACCAGGGTGCTGCTACCCAAAAGACTTTGAAATAGCAGCTTCATTTATATACCTCTTCATATTGCACTAAGTAGTCTGTAAGTGGTTTACAGCTATAAGGTAATTGTCCCAAAGAAGATTGGTACTCATTTTAGCAACCTTGGAAGGATGCAAGGCTGAGTCGACCCTGAGCCCCTGGCTGGGGATGAACTCACAACCTTGTGGTTTGTAAATGAGTGGCTACAGTACCGGCATTTAACTAATGTGCCTACCAGGGCTTTGCAATTGACTATAGACTTGCCAATTGACCAGAGAGAAATGGGCCTGGCCTACTCTTAGTCCTTTATCAGATACTAAGAAACTGGTGATTAAAAACTTTTCATAACATAGAGCTTAAAATTATCACCTGCTAATGATTGCAGATCAAAGCACCTCTTAAAGAGGCTACTATAAACACTGGTCAGCAGTTTAGATATAACACTGTAATGACTATACCAGAATGGCTGTCTGATCTGGTGCTGTAATATGACACCATCCCTATGCATGCTTACTTGGTGGCAAATCCCATAGAACTCAGAGAGATTTACTGTATACACTCAACTAGAAGTTGACCTCATGTATAAGTCAAAGGCAGGTTTTGGAGCCAAAAGAATGAATATTTAGATGACCTGTGGATGTCGAAGGTAAAACTTAGGGACATATAATATGGATGTAATGGATGAAGCCAAGGACAACAATGCCAAAGAACAAATGTAACTGTTTCTGCTCATCTTAAAGGCTAGATGAATGATAGAGTAGAGCAGGTCAGTGCTTCTTTTAGGTGCTCTTGATGGACTAAGCTGTCGCCTTTTGATACTCTACTCAGAGAAGGGGGTGATTCTGTCTTTGATAAGAGTTAAACATAGTTTTTACATTGATCCATGAATAAATTGACCCAGTTTTTTTGGGTCAATTATTTGACTAAAATTTCTAGACATATACATGAGTATATACAGTATATATTTGCCAAACGTTTTACATTTCTTTTTGTCCTGCCAACAGTCCTGCAAAATAGGTAACAATTGCTTGCATTTTACAGGCAAGAAGCTCATAAATGACAACTTCTCCAAGGCCATACAGTTTGTCCACCCCACATTATGTGGGTGGACCACAAATCAAGATCTCCCAGGTTTAAAATCTGACACAACTTAGCCCTAGCCTCTGCTAACCTGGGATCACAACAAAAAGGTTGTAGCCAAATTCATCCAGTGCCAAAGTGGTAGGTAGGATCTACTTACCTAATTCTAGCTTCAGTCTCTCCTTCTCTCATCTGCCTTTATCCCCACTCTGTTATTAACTTTGCCTATTTGCTAAGATTTTGTTTCCAGTCTCTGTTCACATGCTGTATATCACTTTAACAAGAAAAGGCTAAGTAGAATTTAACCTAACTGGAACCACTTCCCATGTTCAGCAACTGAAAGGAGTGAGTGGTGAGATTCCCACAGAAGAGGGGGGGGGGTGGACAGTTATTCACTGCAACCCCTCCCTTTCCCTAGTCTGACATCAACCATTTGGTCCTTTGTTTTC
Organism: Sceloporus undulatus; assembly: GCF_019175285.1. NCBI lineage: Eukaryota > Metazoa > Chordata > Lepidosauria > Squamata > Phrynosomatidae > Sceloporus > Sceloporus undulatus. The sequence goes on from NC_056526.1 coordinate 32,861,017, forward strand.
CTCCCAGTTTCCATTGTGTGATGTTTACCTTGGGCCTAGCCTGCTGTAATAATTAAAGTCAAATATTTGCTTAAATTTAGATTGTGATTTACATTCCTTTCTACTGGTGGAGGCCGAAAATAAGATGCAGCCTGGAATGCTCCAGCAAGTTCCAGACATACAAGGAGCAATAACTCTACCAAAGCTTTATGGCAGCTTCCAAAACCACATAGTGGCTTTGCAGTATGAGCCAGCAAGGACTATCATCCCAATCCCAGAAACAACCAAGACAAACCCAGTCAGTATCATTCTTTCTGTCTTTTGGTTCAGAACTAAAGATGTGCTAGGGCAAAGATCTGAAAAACTTCCATGATCTGCTTAAAAATTTAGTGCATCAAGGTCTATTTATATCTGTGGTTAGGGAAGCATGCTGAGTGTTATACAATGCTGGAAAACTGATAAGTTTCCAACCATAGCTCCTTAGTACTTGAGAGTGTGGGATTAGGCAACCATACAAAAACAAAAAATCTGAATTCTACCTGGGGTACAGTGGCATTTGCCATCAAAATAGAGAATGCCATATTGCATATCATTGCATAGGCCAATCTGTACATACAGATGCATAATGAGAAATAAATTTAAACAGAATGACAATACATATCACTGTCCAGGGACAGTCAGTGGGATCTGTTGCTGAGGGGGCAGAAAATAGACAATTTTAATGCTCAGTTTTAAGGCTGTTCCTCCCACAGCTGTTCCAGGTTGTCCAGCAGCTCTCTTGGTGTCAAGCCTCTGTTGATTGTAGGTTCCAATATGAAGTGGTTATGAAATAAAAAATGAATTCAGCACACCCTGTAAAACAGAGAACAGATTCACTGTCCCCGTCTCCTAGCCACCCCTGCTCGTTTGACAAAGAAGTTTATGACCAGGTTACCTGTAAGCCTGGCAAGTTTGCTATCTAAGTACCGGCTGTGGTTGGGCATCTTCAAGGTCCCTGATATTTCTTTTCATGACTTTTTAACCTCAAAACAGACTTGAATAAAGGTCACTTTCGAAAGTAATACCATCCTTGGACTGTTCTGCCAGAAGGATTGTCATCTGTAAAAGGAAACACATGCCCCCACTCCACCCTGTGGTATCTGCAGACCATTCTACCTATGTATTCAAGATATTTGTTTATACTGTATTTTTGACACCCATTTTGCCACTAACTGCTCAGCCTGAACAGTTTCAGACACAAAAAAATGACAAGATGATCCTCAGCTGCTCATGTTTCTATTCACCTGCTCATGTTTCTGCAACACCACACTTTAAGAGTCCTGCAAGGTGAGGAACCAAGTCCCTGAGTTCATAGCTAAGGATGCCTTGGATATGTACAGCTTAAGCCAAATATTGTGTGAATGGACATTAAAAACATATGAATTAATTGTCATGGTTTCTCCCAGGAAACCTGAGAATTTTAAATTACTAGAAGTGCCAAGCATAAAGCATTCCTTGTCAGAAATCACTAACTCTCTCCTTTCAAACCACAATTCCCAGGAGAAAATTACTATAATACCAGTTTGAGTCTGTAATATAGATATGATTTTTCCTTTGGTTCTCAGTATTGTAAGTTTCTGTCCAAGGTCACTTGCATGCTTTGCTCAGAATATCATTCTACCAAGCCTGCCAAAAGTCCATTGTTAGTTTAAACAGCTATGCTAAATTACTATCTAGAACTTCTGGGCTTCTTTCTATTTCCTCTTCTAAAATTCACAAGATGATTATCCAGGCAATAAATAAGGGTTTCTTTTTAACTGAAAAACATAAAAGAAACACAGGCTATCTTCCAAGGGGAATCCCCAATTTATTATAATATTATATTGCAGTCCTCTCAAAATTATGCAAAGATGTGTCCAAGATATATCCAACTTACAAACAGCTGCCATTTAAATCAAATCCAACTATTAAAATGAAAAAAAAAGTATTTATTGTTGGTTGACTAGATAGGGGGTGGTTTCAGACAAAGCTTTTATTAAGCTGTTGTTAATGTTGTGTGACTTCAAGTCATTACTTATGGTGTCCTTAAGGTGCTCCCTATCATGGGGTTTTCTGGGGCTGAGAGTGTGTGACTCTGCTAAGGTCACCCAATGGGTTTCCCCTGGCCTGATCTCTAGAGTCATAGTCCAAACCTGAAATCACTACACCACACTGGCCATTAGTAGATTTTCCAAGTTAAAGACAAAATGATGAAAGAAGTGGTGACAAAAACAGTGGAGAGCATTATCATAGTGTAAAGCCTCTGTAGAATTCATTTTAGGATGCAATAAAATAATCTTGTACCTCTGCATAAAATGATGCTTACCTAAAAACCTAGAATGTGAACAGTCACCACAGCTTTGGCTGCATCTACAATGCAGAATTAATGCAGCTCAACGCGACTTTAACTGCCGTGGTCCTGTGCCATCTGATGTCACAACAAACAATAAATCTAGGATTCCATAGGATGGAGCCATGGCAGTTACAGTGCTGTCAAACTGCATTAATTTTGTAGTGTGGCAGTGTGGCCTTAAAGACAATCATTTGCCTTAATCAACACTTTGGATAGAATCTACTTCTCAAAAGCATTGAAATGCCTGGGCCTCCATGACCCTGTAATGCTTGACATAAAACAAAGAACCACCAAAGTCTAATGGCATTTTTGCAATTTATAACTGATCACTCACCGGGTTAACAACTGCTGCTGCACTGTTGCTAGGCCAAGCAAAGTGAAGAAAAAACAGTTTCAATAGACAGCCTAGTTTCCTAAGAGAGGAAGGCACTGTCACACTGTATGAGGCAAAAAAAGAGAATAGCTTTGGGGGACTGGTGACTGTTTCAGTTACCAGATGACAAGAAGGAGCAACACTGACAGAGTATGCTGTGTTACCAACCAGAGATGTACTGTATCTGCCAGAGCAGAAGACTGCAAAATGTAGAACTACCCTTTATAACTACGTCAGTTTTTAGATTGTGCCAGTGACCTCCTTGCTAAATCTAAAGTAAAGAGAGCAGGATTTTATGACTGCTATCTGACATCAGTATTTACTTCATCAGAGTATTATCATCTTCTACTGTGATTTTAACTCATGTAATGAGCCCCAGGGCACATTTGTAGGTCTTCTTAGTTTATGGAAGCACATAGCAACAGCAGGTGGAACATTTGCTTGTATATCATCCCCCTTTACTATACTTTGCTATTTTGCCTGCTCTAGTTGTATAAACCCCACGATAGGTTTGCCTTAGGATTGCCATAAGTCAGAAATGACTTGAAGGCACTCAATAACAACACATAAGAGACACCATATAGTAATCTCCCCACCATATAGTAAACCATAGTGTGTATGCATGCATGCTAAATGTATTTCTAATAACATATCCTCATTAATTGCCACATTCTAGCCTTTAATCTCAAATCTTTCCCCATCATTTCAGTTTGTTTGTCCTTGGCTGCATCCACACTGCAGAAATAATCCAGGTTGACATCACTGTAACTGCCATGGCTGAATGCTACATAACTCTGGGAACTGTATTTTTGGGAGACATGTAGCATTCTCTGTCAGAAGAACTCTAGTGCCACAACAACCTATAAATTCCGGAATTCCATAGCATTGAACCATGGTAGTTAAAGTGGTGTCAAGCTGGATTATTTCTGTAGCATGGATGAAGCTCTTGATACGAACTTATTCTTCAGTTCCAGATCCTTGTGTAGTATAATGGCAGTACCCAATAGTATAAGAAAGGGGCATCACCCGGCTTGAAAAACTGCAGTGTTTGCTGAACAATAGAATAGATCTGAGGTGTTCCTAAAGAGCAGGCATTAACCAAATGAGAAATCAGCATCCTCATTGGGTATGGAATGCAGGTTGACTGTTCAGGGGCAGGGAGAGACAGAAAAAATAGATAGAAGAAAGCAGAATGCCTCTCAGTAGAGGTAGGCTAGCTGGCCAGGTGACACCCAGAATAGGAGTACTCCAAAATGCACCATTTTGTAATAGGGACCTTCTCAACAAGATGGGTTGAGATATTTCTGTAGATTTCATCCTTCATGACATTCTGGAATGCCTCGTCAACTGAGATATATCATAGGCCTTTGGGGCTGTACAGACCGCCCCGAAAGGGCAGCCTACAGCTGCCCATTTTTGCCCCACACGGAGGCTGCACCAACCAAACAGCACGACCTCCAGGGGGCATAAAAAGAACCCACTCCTGGTGAGTTCTTTTTGTGCCCCATTGCCGCCCTCATGCACAACAATGATATCTGTGCAGTGCTGCGCCTTCTTGATGCTACACCATGCATACATCATCATGCCAGCCCCCGTGTGGACAGGGGCAAGACAAGATGGTGCCTGAACAGCACAGTAGGGCTCAAGAGTGTGTGGATGCTCTGCTCTCCTGAGCCCTAAAATCAGCCCCAGGGTGGTGCTTTACGTCAATCTATTCCGGGCCTTGATCACACAAGGAAAATTGGTGGTTTAAAAAGTCATTATTCATACATTTATGTCTAGGTAGATGGTAGGGTAGGTAACAAATCTGTATGTAATGACTTTGAGAAAGTGGAATATGTTATATGTATTGTTATACTGTATATTTTTTTTAAAAAACTCAAATAAAGAATTTTAAACTTTAAGAAAAAAAGTCATTCTAGGAAAATCATGAGATCGCAGTAAAGATTTTCACATGATGTTGTGGTTAAAGAGGACTTATCCTGGGAATAACCAGTAACAAATCATTCATGGGGAAGTCCCCTGAATGATTTGTTGCTGGTTATCCCCTGGTTATTCCCGGGATAAGTCCTCTTTAATCACGAAGTCGTATGAAAATCTTTACCACGATTGCATGATTTTCCCAGGATAATGACTCTTTAAACCACCAATTTCCTCCCGTGTGATAAAATCCATACTCTACTGTTTTAAGCGGCTGGTTAAACCTGACTTTAAAAAGGATTTTGACTGATCTTTTCTCTTGGGAGACTTTTTTTTAAAAAAGTATTGCTGCTGTACTGACTGCCATTCCTAAAAGTAACTTTTTATATAGTCAGTCCTCCATATCCGTGGATTTTTTAAATCCATGGATTCAAGCATCCATGCCTTGAAAATATGTTTTAAAAATATAAATTCCATTTTATATAAGGGACACCATCTTACTATGCCACTGTATTTAATAGGACTTCAGCATCCATGGATTTTGGTATCCATGGGGAATTCTGGAACCAACCTGCAGCAGATACCAAGGGACCTCTGTATTATCTTTTGCTGGCAGGCAAAGATGTTTTTGTTCAAGTAGGCTTTTAATGGGTAAGCAGGAAAGGTTCTTATTAAGATGTGCATTATTTATTAATGTTTATATAGTTTTTAAATGACTTTATATTGTATAATGTGGATTTTTTAATTTTTTTTAATTAGTTTTTTAAAAACTGATCCTATTTGGAAAAGCTTTGCCTTGGGTCCACCTGGAGAAAAGGCATCAAATAGGGGAATTTCAGCACAGAATAAGTAAAGAGATAGTAGAGGAACACCTTATTAATCTAAATGAATTAAGTCTCCGGGACAGATGAAACTCCATCCAAGGGTATTAAAAGAACGGGCAAATGTAATATCGGAGCCATTGGCAATATCTTTGAAAACTCCTGGAAAACAGGAGAGATCCCAGCAGACTGGCGGAGGGCAAACGTTGTCCCCATATTCAAAAAGGGGAAAAAAGAGATCCCAACAATTATCGCTCCAGTTAGCCTGAAATCAGTACGAGAAAAGATCTGGAGCAGATCAATTAAACAGAGAGGCTTGACACTATGAAGGC
>NC_056526.1:32869445-32901851 GCF_019175285.1 Sceloporus undulatus
GATTCTATGATTCTATGATTCTATATAAAGGAAATAAATAAATAAATAAATAATGGATTATAGGACAGTTCTGATTATGATGGTTAGGGAATGGTGAATATAATATATTGTTTTTATAAAATGTGTGCTAATTTGTTTTAGTTACCACCTTCAGGTCCAATTTTTTGTAAGTAAGATGGGACATATATTTTTAAAATGAAAAATAAAAATAGACTTCTTTTTCAGATCTCCAAAATGCTAGGCTAGGCTAGCTGAGTGTATATTTATACTGCAAAATTAGAGTTCTTTAACACTACTTTAACTGCCCATGGCTACATCCCATGGAATCCTTGGAATTATAGTTTTGTGAAGTACATAGAATTCTCATCTAGAGTACTATAGCGCATTAGAGAATGTGAAATACTTCAGCAAACTACAAATCTCTGGATTCCATATGCTAAGGCTCCCAGACATGCCAGCCAGCTTGGCCAACAGTCAAGAATTCTAGGAACTGAAGTCCAAAACAACTGGAGGTTGGAAACCACTGCCCTAGAGCCACGGTAGTTATTGTGACATCAAAGTGCTATAGCTGTGCAACACTGATACATCCTGAATTTCAGGGATTTGCCATATTGCATGTTGTAAGCATGGCAAGCAGAACACATAGCAGTTAAACTCTCTTAAGGCTGTGGTCCTTGAGAATCCTATCAAAGTAAGTGGGTTTTGGTTATAGCTTTCAGAGATGAGAATGTTATCTCTTTGAACTATAACTCCCTTATTGACTTGGGGGGAGGTCTGGATCTTGCCCTCCAAATATAATTTTTCCAGACTCTGATAACTGAGCATTTGTAAGATAGTGCTGATAACACACTATCAACTAGGGGCAAAGTTTGTCTAGAATCACAAAAAATGCTACTGTACCCAGAAACTCACGACGGTGGCTGTACTCAATGCTGAGCAAGTTCTAAATAGAGCACAGCTGTTTTGCATAGAGACTAGAACTCTATAGCAATGGAAAAGCATAGGATTGGTTGAGTCCTTCTGCCAGTGGTTGAACCTTACCATTTCACCTAATAAGATACCAGTTGAGCACAGTGGCTCACAGATTATACTCGAGTCTAAGGTCCAAAACACGCTGCGGAAATAATCCAGTCTGAGATCGCTTTAAGTGCCCTCACTCAGTGCTAGGGAATCCTGGGAATTGGAGTTTATAGTGGCACCAGAGTTCTCTGGCAGAGAAGGTTAAATGTCTCACAAAATTATAGTTCCCAGGATTCCCTAGCTTTGATCCAGGGCAGTTAACGTGGTTTCGAACTGGATTATTTCTGAAGTGTGCTTTGGACTTTAGGTACAGTCTTTCCCACTATGGTGAGGTACTTGATTGTTCTGTTTCAATTACAGCAATTATTTATACATTTTCACCTTTCTCTGTACTACAGCATATGGAAATTTTATGAAGCCATACACTCTCTTTTTAATTTTTGGTGATGGGTTTTCTCCATTTCGGTGATGTGTTGTGGGGCTGCGTTCAGCTTGGTATATTGCAAGTTTACAGGCCACAAATACAATTAATCCTATTGCAATCTATCCCTCTCCCATAACTGTACAAATATGCTTTACATCTGAGGTCTTAATATCACTCAGTGCTGCATCTGAAGAAGTGGGTCTATAGCTACAAAAGCTCATGTGAAAATAAAAACCAGTTAGTCTTAAAGGTGCTGCAACCTTTTTTTTCTTTCCCTCCCCTTCATTCTTCCTTTTTAAGTACAAAGAAAGACTCACAAAGCTTCATATGGGAAAGCAAATATTGGGAAAGAATGGTAAGGGTTGGTAGTGTAATTAGAAGTACATAGAAATGTCCATTTTAGGATGCTCTGTGCAAACAGGCATCACTCACCTCTTTTGCAGCAGAATCTATAACAAAGCCTTCCTTTCAGAGTGCTAATTAGGCAGTAGAGTTAAACTGGTGGTAACCAAAATAAACAAACACCAAAGAATGCAAATTAAACAGTATAGCTACCCATCCATTTTCATCTGTTAAAAGGATCTCCTCTGCTGTAACAGCTCTCTCTTGATTATTTAACCATTCTCTTGTTGTCTTGGAAATCTTCCAGAGCTGAACAATTTGTACCTTTCTAACATGAAAAAAGAATTACCTCTTCAGAAACCTTTAAAATAACATAAGAACATGCAGTGCTTATCAGCAGCAATAACATTTTAAAACTACATAAATTTTGTATTATTATTTATTATTATTATTAGCATTTATTTATATAGCACCATAAACTTACATGGCACTTTACAGGCATCATCAATTGAACATTAAAGCCGGCCAATGGCGTACAATCTAAAAATCATAAAGTATAAAACTATACAGTGATTAAGCAAATTATACAATTAAAGTACAATACTGTCAAAACAGAATACAGATAATCAAATCTAAGTTATACAACAATATTAAAATTATGTTCCAATTGCTTCAGGGAACGTTTGTTGTTGTATGTCTTAAAAGTCATTTCTGTACGTTTGTTTTTGCATGTCTTAAAGTCATTTCTCATTAATGACAACACTAGGCTAACCTGTCATGGGGTTTTCTAGGCAGAATTTGTTCAGAGGAGGTTTACCTTGCCTTTCTCTGAAGCTGAGAGAGTGTAAGCTCCCAAAGTCACCCAGTGGGCTTCCATTATTGAGCAGGGATTTGAACCCTGGTCTCCCAGTGTCTAGTCCAGCACTAAAACTACTATACCACACTGGCTCTAAAATTCTGTACATATCATCTATGGGGGGAAAATCATACTCCATCCTAGGAACATCTGGATTTAGGGAGATCTAGGTTCAAAACATCATTCAGCTGCATTATTAAAGCAGCTCAGAACTGTGTGGCCTTCCAGATACTGTTGAACTTCACTCCCAGCATGCTGGGAGTTGCAGTCAACATTACCTGGAGGACCACAAATTCCCACTCCTGAGTTATCGAGTGACTCTGATCCATCTTTTACCTTAGTCCACTTCACTGTGTTGTTGTGAAATTGCAAAGGGTGCTACTTAGATTACCCTGACCATCTCTGAGGAATGGTGGAGTTTTAAAAGAATATAATGTGGTTAGAAAGAGAACCAAGATAAAATCTGATTATTGCAAACCACATGGAATGTACTCCGGATTTGGTGCCTGTGTGTTGGAAATAAGAATCTTAGCTGAATTTCTGCTCTCTTTGCAATCAACTCAACATGCTGCCCTATAGAAGTTGTGCAGAAAAATAAAAAGCAGGTGTAACTCAACAAGCCATTACCATCTCCTTCCTTTCTGTTTCCCTGATGTGTAGGCTGACTTAAGATCTTGCTTCCTTTGCTAGAGTTCTTTTGCTACTTCTTTTTTTAAGCTTCCCACTTCCCTGCATGGTTACTCAGCATGCCTTCAGGTACAGCAAGCTTCAAGGAGATCATGCGGTGAGGGAGTGGCCTTTGTGCTTTGCCCAAGCAAAGGGAGCCAACAGTTGATCCTGATAACATAGCAATGACTTCATTGCTTGGCACCATCCTACAAGGGGTGGGGTGTCAAGAACAATCATATTAATATCAATTCCTCCAAGTGAGTGCAGAAAACCACTGCTGAAGATGCTTGTGTGGGCAGAGAATTGGAACAGAATTGTTCCCCACCTCTGCCTCCTGCATGTTTCCTGCTTTCCTGTTCTCTGCCTCCTAATGGCTTTATAATTTTTGAAGCATGTCGTAGGTAGCAGACCTGCTTTAATCTTAGCTGTTTACTACAGGGGATTTCAAGGCACGTGCACATACAAGAGTACTGAAGTAGGAATCAACTGGCAGTTAAATGAAACTCTGCATATAGAATGGGAGAAAGAGTTGCCATCTTATACCATGATTTAGCAGGAACAGTTCTGATAAATCCTCTGTCATCACATTTCCCTAGTTGCTTTTAAAATGTCCTAATTTTTATAGTTTTTTGCTGGGTTTTGGGGCTATGTGGCCATATTCTCAAAGAGTTTATTCCTGATGTTTCACCAGCATCTGTGGTTGGCATCTTCAGATAATGCATTCTCCGAAGATGCCAGCCACAAATGCCAGGGAAATGTCAGGAATAAACTCTTCTAGAACATGGCTACATAGTCCCAAAACCCCACAAAAAACTAAGAATGCCAGCAGCCATGAAAGCCTTCGACTTCATATTGTCCTCATTTCTCTTTCCTCCTCCCATGTTCTCCTTTTTCCTCAGCTTATTTCAGTTGCTGCAAAATCAGAATAGGGGGAAGAGGAGTAGCAGAAGTGAAAGGAGAGAAGAGGGTCCAGAATTTTGCCCTTCCCTGTAGACTCAGGCAAAAACACACTGCTGCTGCCTCTCCTAGTTTGTCTGTTCTTCTTCATTAATAGCTTTGCCATCTTGACCACACTGTGATGTTGGAAGCTATACTATCTTGTCCATTAAAAATTATCAGCTTGGTCCTCATGACTATAGCCAGATGTATGAAGTGTTATCTAGAATTTCGGGTACATATGCGGTATACATTAGTGGTGAGGGTTGTAAAAAGAAGGTCAGAAGGAAATCAAATTGCTGCAGTTAATATGACTACTCTGTTGGAATATATTCTAGAAAACTCTGGAACATATTCCAAGAGAAATATGACAGTTATAAACGAAGACACTTCTGATTAGTAGTTCCCCAAGGGCTCAATTACACAGGAATTTTGGTAGTGTTGATCCTGGGTGCCTGATCTTTTTAGGGGGTGCTCAAGACTCCAGTAGGGCCTAAATACCTTCAAGGTACCAGATCCTGACTGATCTTGGAAACTAAACTGGTTCAGTCCTTGTTAATACTTGGATGGGAGACTGCCCAAGGAATACCAGGTGCTATTGGCAATATTTCAGAGGAATTGTTTCTCAGTGTTCCTTGCCTAAGAAAACCCTATGAAATTTGTGGACCAACAGGTAGTTTGAAGGCACACATACACACACAAACCTCCATTACCTTCCCTGTTCTGGAGTGTATGTGCTGAGTTGAAATTGACCTGGCAAACTGGGCAAGGACATTAATTTGCATAGAAACATTAACTTTGGCTCACTGGTGTGATGTTGTGTGCCTTCCAGTAATTTCTGCCTTGTGACTTGGCAAGATTTGCTCAGAGCCGGGTTTTCTTCTGCCTTCCTCTGAGACTGAGAGAGTGTGACTTGCGCAAGTGAGTTTCCATGACTGAGCAGAGATTCAACCCCTGGTCTCCAAAGTCACAGTCTAATGCTCAAACCACGACACCATGCTGGCTTTCATTAATCTTTTTAACTATTCTAACTGAAAGTTTGCTTTTGGAAATATAACTTTTTGAAATAAAAAGGGGTTTTGTTTTGTTTTTTTGCTGGGACCAAGAAGCTACTAATGTATACCTCACTGTTGCAGTTCCAGAATTAGGAAACTTTGCGAAAAGAAGGCAGAGGTTAACCTACTGTCTAAGATTATGAATTTGTTTGTTTGCTTTTTAAATGTTATTACAACTTAAACTTATTCAAGATGTCCTTTGACCCACAGTAAAGAAAAGCAATTGTGTAATTCATTTTTTAGACGTGGAACAAGCTCTCCTCCAGCCTCAGTACCTGATGTGCCCTTAATATTTGGATGCCTTTAGTTGTGTCACTACATGGCAGATGTACTACTTGCATGTTGGAGTACTTCATACTTTTTCTCACTGGAGATGACCATATATAGGAAAATCTATGCTTTGCTGTACTGTGTGAAGTGCCTCGCAAGCTTTTTTTCTTTCTTTCAGAGTTTGGGCAGTCTTACAGCATACAAAAATGTGTACTCCCCCACATCCACTTTCACACTTTAGAGTAAGTATGTACAGTACTTTTCTACATAGATGATATTTCCCTATCAGTAAACTGAAATGTACAAAATGATCCTAAAAGAGTATTTTATTTATATATTTTATTCCGTCCAGCATATCTGCAGAATGTCACAAAATAAGTTGGGGAAGTGTAAGAATAACTTCATCTGTGCTCATCTCTGCTTCTAATGAAATTCTGAGAGTAACAATTCCAGTGTAGACACAGAGCCAGAACAAAAAGAATGATAACAGTACAAAACAAAAATTAGGTGTGTATCTATACTGCAGAAATAATTAATTTCAACACCATTTTAACTATCATAGGGGTTTATCACATGGGGGGAAATCTGGAATTTAAACAGCGATTAACCCATGGAAATTGCACAACTGACATTAAAACGTGATTAAAATGAGATTAACACAAGAGCCATTATCCCATTTCTTGCCTGGTTATTTACGGGATAATGGCACTTTAATCAAATTTCATCTTGACGTCCATTAGCACAATTGCTGGGTTTTCACAGGTTATTCACAGGATAATAGCGCTTTGAACATGATGTCATGTGAAAACCATTAGCACAATCGTGGGATTATCATGGGTTAATCACTGTTTATACTTCCAATTGTCCCCTGTGTGATAAACTCCATAGCTCCATCCTGTGGAATCTGGGGTGTTGGGGGGGGGGGGGGTGCAGACTGCATTGGGTGACACCCAAGAGCAGCATGTCTTCCTTTCAGTGTGGAGTGTACCACTTTCTGGTGTGGAGTGTGCCACCATGCCTTTCTGCAGGTAGACCAGTACTGTAGCCACAATGTTGTGAGTTCGATCCTGACGGGCTCTCTGATCAAGTCAGTCTTCCATCTTTTCGTAGGTTGGTAAAACAAGTACTCAGCTTGTTCGGGGCAATTGGCTTACGCATTATAAACTGCTTAGAGACTGCTTAGTTCAGTATGAAGTGGTATAGAAATGTAAATGTTATTGCTGTTGCTAAACCAGGACTCCCAGAGAAGGTCCCAAGAAGGACTGGGGCATGCCACTGCAAAGCCCTGGAGGCCGCTCCATTCACTGAATGGCACTTAGACCTTTTTGGGATTTGCAATCAAAGTGGGTAAGCCAGAACAACTATGAGACATGGACAAACCCTTTGAATGCCCTGATCCACCAGCTATCAGTGGCAAGTAGACCGGAGCCTTTGTCTTCCATAGCAGGCCAGTCTTCTTGTGATGAACCATTGGCCAGGAGTCTCTAAGCCTAGGAAAAGATAGTATGAATTACTACATTGGGGTGGCACCAATCTTAGGTCAAGCTGCTTTACTTCTGCAGTATAGAACAGCCTTTTTCTTTTAAACACATACTCCAGGTATGAAAGATCATACACAAAATTTGAAGTCCAGTTAAATGTACAGAACATACAAGCATGCAGAATTGAATATGACTTGTATTCTGCAAAACAACTATGTCTCTAACTGCCACTAGAAATCATGTCTCCAGAACTCTGAGCACTGTTGAAAGGTATGTAGAAGAAACATGGGATCTTCTTAATGCCACATTAAGCCCATCCTATTACCGTGTCTCCTTCTCAGACATATATTTCTGGTTGCAACTGAAAAATCCCATGCTCTTTCAAACAAATGCTTTGTTTGTCCTGCACACTTTCATCCTGTTACTTGTGTGTTTTGGCATGCTTCTTGCAGTTATACTATTCATATGAAGTAATTTTCAGCTCCCCATTTCAAATATTTATAATAATCAATGGTTTATTATACATGGATGTCCCTTTCATCTCTCTGTCGGTCTCAATGATTTTGACTTCTTGGGATCCTCTGATCTCAATCTAAATTGTACCCAAGGTTGTCAAAAGACAAAATAAAAGACACACATGCAAATTTTCCTGTCAGTGGAATTTGAATTAAGATAATTTGATTTGATGTGGATTCTCTTTGAATTGATTCTAGGCATGTTTATTATCTATTATAATTATCTCACCTTTCATCCAAAGAGCTCAAGGTTAAATACAGTTTCCCCTGCCCCATCTTACCCTCACTAGAGCCCTGTGAAGTATATGAGATGAGATTTTAGGGTAGTAGTGGTAGTAGACCTTGGATAAGTCACACTTTATCAGCCTCAGACGATGGCAATGGCAACCCCCCTCTGAAGAAACATGTCAAGAAAACCCCATGATAGGTGAATACCTTAGGGTTGCCATAAGTCAAAAATGACTTGAAGGCACACAGTAATAACAACAGTGAAACCACAAGCCAGTGTGGCATAGTGGTTTGAACATTGGACTGTGACTGGAGACTAGGATTCAATTCCCAGCTCAGTCATGACACCCACTGGGTGACTTTGGGCAAGTCACATGCTCTCAGCCTCAGGGGAAGACAATGACAAAATCCTCTGCAGAAATCTTGCCAAGAAAATCCCATGATATGGTTGCCTTAGAGTCACTATAAGTCAGAAACGACTTGAAGACACACAACAACAGGTCTCAAACAGTTTGAATTTGCTATATTTCCTTTTTGGACAGTGATCCTAGCTGGCTTGAGTCCCAGTTTTGGGAAAAGAGTGGCATATAAATAAATAAATAATAGTAATCATAATAGTATGATAGGTTCACTTTAGGGTTGCCATAAGCCAGAAACAACTTGAAGGCGCACACTACCACACCACGCTGAAACTAGAAAGGGTAACATTTCTTGATGTTTAAAGCAAACCTTCTGACAGTTTACAGCATCTGAAGGAGCAATATGTTTATGATGGCCTAAGTTTTTTGAAGATTTGTCCACTTCACCTACAAGCCCTAAGGAAGTCCATTTGTGACATTCAGAGTGCTAGACAAGTGAGACTGCATCCTCAGACAACAGATTTGTGGTATCATGGAAGGAAAGTAAGCTGGGGTGGAATTTAGTATTTCATTTGTAGTGCCAGGAAAAAGGAATGAAAGTTTGCAACACACATAGTGTGCGTTTTGGTTGTCCCAATAAAGGGATCATTGTTTGGTGGATTTTTGTTTGAATTTGCTAAATGGACAAGACAGCTACCCTCCAAATGTTTTACAGTATGGTTTTACAGAATGTTTTACAGAGTGGTTCCCAATTGGCAAAGTGGTCAAACAAGGCTGCATCCTTTCACCCTGTCTGTTCAACTTGTATGCAGAACATACAATATAAACAGGCTTGGACACAGAAGAAGGAGGAGCAAAAATAGGAGGCAGGAATATCAGCAATCTAAGACAGTGATGGTGAACCTTTTACAGACCGAGTGCCCAAACTGCAACTCAGACCCCACTTATTGTAAAGTGCCATGTCCCTCTGGCTTTCTAGTAAGAAACTCTGGCAAACTCTGTGCTAGGATGACAGCATCTGTGCCCAGAGAGAGGACTCTGAGTGCCACCTCTGGCATGCGTGCCATAGGTTTGCCATCACTGATCTAAGATAGGCAGATGACACCATAGTACTAGCAGAAAACCTCACAGACCTGGAATACCTACTAGGGAAGATCAAAGAAAAGAGGAAATGTTGAACATAAAGAAAACCAAAATAATGACCACCAATCTGCATATCTCAGGTTGTTGATATTCCTTCCTCCTATTTTCGCTCCTCCTTGTTCTGTGGCCAAGCCTGCTTGTCTTATAATACGTTCTGCATACAAGTTGAACAAATAGGGATCTTCCTATCTGCTTTCTTATTGTAACTGTCCAGCTCTCACATCCATACATGGTGACAGGAAATACAATGGCTTGTATGGTTCTAACTTTGGTGCTCAGTTGTATCGCTTCACATTTTAGCATATTTTCTAGTTCTCTCATAGCTGCCCTCCCCCCTTCTTAAGTCTTCTTATGATTGCTTGACTGCAGATACCACTCTGATCAATATTTGATCCCAGGTATGAAAATTCTTTTACTATTTTTGATTTCTTCATTGTCTAGGTTGAATCTGTGCAAAATTTTCTGTGGTCATTATTTCTGTGTTCTTTATCATAGAATCACAGAATTGTAGAGTTGGAAGAGACCGCGAGGGCCATCCAGTCCAACCCCCCCTGCCATGCAGGCAATCTAAATCAAAGCATCCCCAACAGATGGCCAAGGAAGTGTGTTCCACTGTCAAACAGCCCTTACTATCACAAAGTTCCTCCTAATGTTGAGGTGGAATCTCTTTTCCCAGAGCTTGCATCCATTGTTCCGGGTCCTGTTCTCTGGAGCAGCAGAAAACAAGCTTGCTCCCTCCTCAATATGACATCCCTTCAAATATTTCAACAGGGCTATCATATCACCTCTTAATCTTCTTTTCTCCAGGCTAAACATACCCAGCTCCCTGAGTCTTTCCTCATAGGGCATGGTTTCCAGACCCTTCACCATTTTAGTCACCCTCTTTTGGACACACTCCAGTTTCTCCACATCCTTTTGAACTGTGGTGCCCAGAACTGGACACAATATTCTAGGTGGGGCCTGACCAGAACAGAATACAGTGGCACTATTACTTCCCTTGATCTAGACACTGTACTTCTATTAATGCTGCCTAAAATTGCATTGGTCAGCAATAAGCCTGGCATGGTATAACAAAGCCTATCATCTCCCTCCCATCTTCTGAAGGGGAAGGCTGGGGTCAGAACAAAGGATCCAGAGCAAAGAAGGGTGTGTGTGTGTTTAGCTCTGCAATGGAGAAAGGGAGGCAGGAGGAGTTGCCTGGCTGGAGCTGCTGGCCCTGGGGCTCCCCCTCCGCCTGGACCAGGCAGGTGATGACGACATCAGGGCTATTTCGAGCGCTTTGTGACAAGCCAGGCCTTATATGGGCATGACGCGAGACTTGAGAGGAGGAGCAGCAGCAGGAGAGGAAGAGCTGCGCGGAGGGAGGAGGAAAGAGCGAAACCCACTGACCTTCTGCATGCCTTCTTTCCTTCCTTCCTTGGGAAAATCCCTCCATCACTGCAGCTGCCAAGGACTTACCGAGGGAGGGAAGAGACCTCCCCCCCTTCCAGGCATATCCTCCTTTCCCAGCACACGTCCAGGAGGAGTTCCAAAATGTCCCCCATCATCATCATCATCAGCTTTATTTATAATATTTTGCTGCTATAAGGGAATTTTAATGTGTGTGTTGGTGGGAGGGACAGTGGACTTCCTTTTATATTGTTGCACTTTTTATCCTGCTGTAAGCCGCCTCGATCCAGATGTATAGACGGGGTAGAAATAAATTATTATTATTATTATTATTATTATTATTATTATTATTATTATTATTATTATTATATAGCCCATGTAAATTTTCCACAGCGCTGTACGTAACCATCAGTTTAAAAAACCAGAATAAAATAAATAAAACGACTGCCAGAAGCACGTTCTAAAAAATAATGATAAAACATAATGCATATATTTCACATTTAAATAATAAGATATAGCAAGAGACAAATAAAAATAAACCTTTAGGATAGCAATCATTTTGAGCCTGGCTAAGAAGCACGGGTTTATATTCATGTGTGGTTTTGTTTGATTGTGTCCTCCATTTTTCCTTCAACATCCTCCATTTTGCAGTGCCTTGTCCTCCTTTGAGGTGAGGACATCTGGTCCCTCTTCACCCCCGCTGGTGTCCTCCTTTTGCAGGACACTTCCTCCCTTCCAGCCTTCTGCCCAGGTCAGGAGGGATTCCAAAATGTCCTCCATTCTGAGCAGGACTAAGAAGCATGGATTTAATGTTTATGAGTTTTTAGCTTCTATTTGGTCATGTCCTCCATTTCTCTGGCATGTCCTACTCTCGTAGTACCTTGTCCTCCTTTGCATTTGTGACCTCTGGTCATCCTGTTCTGCCCTCTCTGTTCAAAGGAGGGTGCAGATTGCACCGGGTGACACTCCAGAGTAAGGTGACTGGATGTCCTCCTTTTCCAGGACCTGTCCTCCATTTGTGCCTTCTCCCAGGAGGAATTCCAGGGTGTCTTTCATTTTGCACGTGATTAAGAAGCATGAATTTATCTTTCTATTAGTGTTTTTAGCTTTTCTTTTGGAAACACTCCATATTTTTTCCTTGAATGTCCTCCATTTGGCAGTGCCTTGTCCTCTGCGGTGAAGACATCTGGCCATCCCTGGATCTATTTGAGGAAAAATGAGGGAGATGAAGCAAGGTGGGGAGGATGTGTGTGCAAATGTGGGAGAGGCATTGTGGATGGCTGTTGACAACCTCACTTGACATTCTGCTCCTCAGTCTCCTCACACTTGGTGACCAGACGTCCTCCTTTTTCAGGACCTGTCCTCCATTTCAATCTTCTGTCCAGGAGGAATTGCATAATGTCCCCCACTTTGAGCCTAAGAAGCGTACATGTACATTTATTGTATGAGGGTTTTCAGCTTTTAATCAAAGATACAGCCGTGTTAGTCTCTAGAAACAGTACGCAGAGAGATCTTGTAGCACCTTGGAGACTCACTGAAAGAAGGAAGTTGGCAGCAGGAACTCTTGTAGACTTCAGTCTACTTCCTCAGATGCTTTTGGTGGAGTGGAACCATACCTATGGTATATATAAAAATTCATCAGTGATACCTTTATGTGATCAACCGAAATACACAATATACTTGTTGTAAGCTTTTGAAGCTCCATGGGCTTCTTCATGGGGAGATGTTTGTCCAATGCCTGCATGTTGTTTCAGTCCTTATTAGAGATGGTATAACTGAGTAGGATATATTTTGTGCAGACAGGCTCCTCTTCCTTCTGACTCTGCTGGCAATAGGGAGATTTTCAAAGATCAGGAAATCTAAAGTCCGTTTGTATCTCAACATTTCCTCTTTTGCAGTCCAATATGTCTCCATTCATGTGAGGCCACAGGCCTCTTTGTAGGCAGAGAACAGTGGATTCCTCAAGAAGTCTCCATGTTTTTGCATCAGGAACATTTGGGTGGTGTAGAGATAAAACATGTGAATTCGGTCCAAATTTAAGAAGAAAAAATTATTTTACTTTGGTTGGAGGTGCCATATATAGGTAGGTGTGTGTGTGTGTATATATATACACACACACACACACACACACCCCTATGGCCTATTAGTCTGTCAATAGCTTCCACTCCACCAAAAGCATCTGTGGAAGCAGACTGAAGTCTAGGAAAGCTCATGCTTTCAGGTTATTTCAGTAAGTCTCAAAGGTGCTACAAGATCTCTCGACATACTTGAGCTTTTATTTTGTTGTCCTACATTTTGTGGTGCCTTTTCCTCTGGTTGCTCTGCTTCTGTGAGGAGAAGCCTCATTAGCCTGAGCTCCAGAAAAACCCAATAATAGGTTTGCCTTAGGGTCTCCATGCATCAGAAATGACTTGAAGGTGCACAACACATACCGGTTGCCACCAGAGACTGTGACACTCAAGGGATTCGGGAAAGCCATGAGGATGGCCTGGATGAAAAGCAGGGTGGCCAGATGTCCTCCTTTTCCAGGACCCGCTCTACTTTTCAGCCTTCTGTGGAGGAATTCAAAAATGTCTTCCATTTTGAGCCTGACCAGGAAGCATGCATTTACATTTATATTAAGTGTTTTGAGATTTAATTTGAGCATATCCTCCATTTTCCTTGAATGTCCTACATGTTGCAATGTCTTGTTCCCCTTTGCGGCAAGGACATCTAATCACTCTGTGAAAGAGAAAAAGGTGTGGAGAGGAGTGGATGTGTCTGTGGACCACTTCCCCTTTTGGTCAAGTCAGCGCTTAGAAAAATTACATTTTTAGTACAGCTCCCAGAATCTCCTCAAGAGATTAAACCTTCTGGCTTCTGGGAATTGTATTCCAAAAAAAGTAACTTTCCTAAGCACCAAAGAGTTATTTTGCACTGCTTCTCCTACCCTCTCAACTTGAACGTCTCATTTCCAGAAAACAAGATTTGCAACATTCAAAGACAAATGCATCTGAGAAAGGAGGCTGAAGTGTAAGAAAGTTCACACTACCAACTTCAATTTCTCTCAAAGGTGTAGGAAGATCCCTTTGCAGACTGATTTTTCAAATTAACAAAGTTATGCCTTTGAATTACACTCGCCCCTCCTTTTTCGTGAGAATCCATTCCGGACCCTCTCGCTAAAAAAAAATGTGCATATTCAAGCCCTGTTGGCTTGAATGAAGGCGCACTGCCACAGTGGCGTGCGGGCACGCACTCCATTTTAATTCCCTCTATTTGCCCCCAGTGGATAATCGAAGGGTGCGGATCCCAAGTCCACGAGAATGGAGGGAGGACAGTATACCTTGCTCCGGGATGGCAGGAACTATTTTGCTGCACATGGCTTCTCTCAACCAAGTCAAGGTGCTGGTGCATAGTTACCAAAGCCAGCCATATTATTTTGCCATATGAAACAGAAATCCCACAGCACCTGCCTCTTCCCCAGCTAGAAGAATACAATAATAAAAAAAGGAAATTACTGTATATACTCGACTATAAGTGGACCTCATGTATAAGTCAAAGACAGGTTTAGGGGCCAAAATTATGGATTTTGATGTGACCTGTGGATAATTCAAGGGTAAAATTTAGGGACATGTAACAAAGGATGTAAAGGGCAAAACAGAGGAAAACAATGCCAAAAGATTTACAAAATTCCAGCAGGCTTTATTGTTTGTGCTCACCCTAAAGGCTGTATGGATGAGAGAGTAGGGGGGAGTCAGTGCTTGCAAGACAGATTATGCTCTTGCCTTTCTCCAGGGGATGTTCCTTTTTAAATAAGAGTTAACATACAGTACTTATATTGACCCTTGGATAAGTCAACTCAGGCTTTCAGGTCAATTTTTGACTGAAATTTCTAGACTTATATATGAGCATATACAGTAGTAACAATTTGCTGCCCTCTTACGACAAGCACAATCTGCCACTTGAGTCAACTGCCTTACTCTGCCTAATGGCAGGGCCAGCCCTGACCACACTGGCTCTCCTATAGGCTGCACCCACACTGCAGAAATAATCCAGTTTGACACCACTTTAACTGCCATTGCTCAATGCTATGGAATTCTCGGAATGACAGTTAATTGAGGCACCAGAGCAGAGCGGAAAAAAAAAAAAAAAAAAAAAAAAAAAAAAAAAAAAAAAAAAAAAAAGAAACTGGATTATTTCTGCAGTGTGGATGAAGCCCTGATTTCCTCTTTAAGGGCAACTGGCCCATTGGGTGTGCTAAGGAGAGCGATTGCCTCTCAACACCCCATCTGTTACAGAAAGATGATAACAATAACCTATTTTACAGGATTATGTTTAGAAACATGGAGGGGGGGCTAATGAAATCTAGATATTAATAATTATGTTTAATAACTTCCAGGTTTGAAGTAAAACACTGACAACTAATTCAAAGGCCATTCCTAGATCAACATGTTTCAACCCATTGAACTCGGTGGGATGTTGGAAGAAAGACATGTTTTAAGAGGCCAACTGGCAAGCCCTGTCTTTGGCATACAATGGCTATCCTTTATTTCAAAACATTCTCACTCACTTCAGAGTGTCCTTTGTTTTTTCAAGATTATGAGTAGATTAATAGAACTGGAAAAGGGGATAGAAGGTTAGCAAATATCCCTGCTCTTCCAGGAGGCAAGATCCTTGGGACCTCAGCTCTCCTTCCAGCAACTGCATCCAAAAGAAGATCCATGTCAGCCTGTTGCAGAAAAACAGCCTTAATGACTAACACATTTATAGTGGTTTCAGCTTTTGTAGACAATCGAATGAAGTTCATTGCAGCGCATGGCATTCATCAGATGCAGTTAGTGAAGTTGGAACTTGCCTGCAAACTCTACATGAAACTTGATGAAGTACAAATTTCTGCACCCTACAGGTTTCATGAAATGTTAATTATACTTTAGGCATTTTAGGCAGAAGTAGCCGTGTTACTCTCTTGCAGCATAAAAAGAAGGAAGGAAGGAGGGAGGGAGAGTGGAGAAACATGGCAGCACTTTTAAATTTAACTGGTTTTATTTTCACATGAGCTTTCCTAGATGCTGGATATAACCCCATTTCTTTGGATGCAGTACAGAGCGATATAATGTTCAGGTATAAAGCATATTTACTTAGTTGTGGGAGTGGTGTGGAATGTAATTGAATCAGAAAGATTCAGGCCATGACCCTTGCCCTAAATTTTATAGGATCTTGAAGGTCCTGCCAAATTTTTCCTCCTCCCCTTCCTGTCTGTTTCATGCACTTACCTAGTAAGCATGTTTAGGATCTTAACAGTACAACCTGCATCTGTTCCTGACTTTTGAAATAAACTTTCACTACATTTAATACGGTTCCTTCTTTAGTTACTACCATATATACTCAACTTAAACTGAACTCATATCTAAAGAAGGACAGGTTTCGAGGTAAAAATGATGGCTTTTGATAAGGTCCATGGATAAGGTGAGGATAAAACATAAGGGCATGTAATAAAGGATGTAAAGGCTGAAGCAAAGGAAAATGATGCAAAAGGACTTTAAAAATCCCTCCAGGCAGAACTGTTTGTGCACATCCTAAAGGTTGGGTGGCTGAGAGGGAATAACGGTAGATTGTGGCTAAGCAAGTCAAAAAGGATGAAAAGCAAAGCAAAGAAAATGACAACTATGGGGCAGAAATTTCAGTGCCGGATCAGGGCTTTGGCAACTACATGCCACGGTCCCAATCTGGCCTTTCCATGGCACTGGCAGCTATGGCACCACGGAAACAGGTGCCATAGCTACCAGTGCCATGGCTTTTCGGCGCTCCTTTGGTGCGTCATCTGGACATAGCACCAGAGGAGCATCATGATGCCACCTGCTGTGCGGTAGGGCACACAGTGTTATGCTGGCATGGGGCGGAGTTGGGGTGTGCGTTGTGGAGACACCACACCCCTCACTCCGCCTCCATGCCAGCCTTTATTGCCGGTATGTTGGGACTGCAAGGGCTTATCTTTCCTCACTCTAATAATAGAGGGGGCTGGTTCCTTTTTTTGGTAAGAGTTAAATACAGTGCTTACATTGACCCATGGGTAAGTTGACCCAAGTTTTTGGAATCCATTTTTTTTAACTTAAATTTCTAGACTTCTACATGACTATATACAATAAGTACTTTTAGAGCCAGTGTGGTGTAGTGGGACTAGTATGGACTAGGACTCTGGAAAACTAGAATTCAAATCCCCATTCAACCATGGAAACCCATTGGGTGACCTTGGGCAAGTCGCACTCTCTCAATCCTAGAGGAAGGTAATGGCAACCCCCCTCCCAAACAAATCTTGCCAAGAAAACCCTATGATAGGGTTTTCTTGGAAAGAGTTATTCAGAGGAGCTTTGCGATAATCGTAAGTCAGGGTCAACTTGAAGGCGTCTAACAATAACAATGTGCATTTTGGATTCTAGCCTTTTGTTTTTTTTACAGAATCAAGATCACACTGTAGAGCAAAAGGTTGCCTCCATGATGCCTGCAGGAAGATTTTTTTTTTAAATAACTCAAGTAATAGAACCAAGGCACATAAGGAGGGGTTTCACCATGAAAAAGGGTGATTTACAAGACTAGGTAGAAATATATCTAGAGCAGGAATGGAAAAGGTGTGGCCCTTGACATATTGTCAGATTACAAGACCCACCTGTCACCATTGACTATGCTTATTGTTGGAATTCACAGTTTAATAATATCTAGAGATGCACACATTTCCCCCTTCCTTATCCTAAAAAATAACAAGAAGCAACTTTACAGAAAGCTTGGCTAATTATCAATAAACTGGGAGGCTGAAAAATAAAGTATAGGGAGAAGGAATCCAGCAGGACAGCCACAAGTAGATTAGGTAAATATGTAGTTGAAAACTAATCTGGGAGACAGAAAGCAGAGCAAGCAATGATTTACATGAAGGAACCTGTGGAGACTTTTAAAGGAGGGATATGGAAAGATTCAAAGTTGAAACATAGTCTAAAATGTTGGTTTTAATCTAAAGTAGAAATTCTGCCATTTTTATGTATGTGTGGAGACTATATTACTTAGTATGACGTTTCCTGTTTAATGAAGCCAAAGCTGACTAGGAGTATCACAAAGATATATTTTATAACTTCAGTAAAATGCAAAATAAAGAGACAATACCAAGGTTACAAGTCAGTTTTACTAGTTATAAACTCCCTTGCTGATCAAACATATAGCAAGTAGTTAAAATGGATACAGGACCTTTGTCCCTCCCAATGCAGTTGGAATATAATTACCATCATTCCTCCCCATTGGTAATACAAACTAGGGCTGATGGGAACTGAATTCCAGAAACATCTAGAAGGCCAAAAGTTATCCACCCTAAAACATAAAACCAAAGCTCACCACTCAATTCTTCCTACCAAAATGTTACTGGGGCACAAGTCCACAGAGCTGCCAACTGGCAGCAAAACCCATCCTAAACTGCTCTTGTACTTTTAAAATAAATTCAGTCTTCATAAATCAAAAGATTAAATATTTCTGTGTGTCTGTAAGGTACATGCAGTCTTCTTCTGCCAATCAAACTGCCGTTAATAGGAAAGATAAACAGATCAGTTCAAAAGCTGGCAACTCTACAAATCCATCCCATTTCAATGTTTTGTCTCTAGCTGTGGCTTTTGAATAAAAGGTAAAGCTCCTCCGAGATTTTAAAGGGCAGGCCTGTTTCAAGCTGCATGAATGCATTCTGGTTATGCGAGGCTGAACGCCTGTGTGACTTTGTGTATGTTATCTCTACACAGGCAGCTCTGCAGCTGGGCAGCCTCAGATCCAATTTCCCTTTGTTTCCCTATGGAGATGTTTACACTGAAGCTTGGATCTGGCTAGGTAGCTTCTACATTACTCATCTGCCAGTTATGATTATGCTCTGGCAACCTTGAAATCAGGCTATCAGGTTTATAGTATACATATAGACCTTTCTCCCAGCTAGTGGGGAGAAATGACAGCCATCACAGCCTTTGTTTACCCAGAGAGTACAAGTCTTTGTTGTTGGGGTCTCACAGCTGTGAAGCACAGTTTTTAAAAGCATGAAGAAAAATAATTTGACTAATCGACAAATCCAAAACATATTAAAATGGTACTACTATGAAAGAAGGAATCTAGATCTTTGACAGTTTTCACATTGCTGGTAATATATATGCCCAGCTTGCTGGTCTCTACCTGACATTCCAATAGTTACAGAACCTACAGATAAATAAAACAGATGTCTTTAAAGGATTCCCTTTAATTTTTCTGTTGGGGTGGTGAATTTAATTCATTTTTCTGTTGGGGTGGTGTATGCCACCGAACAACCTATAGGAAGCCTACCAGTCTGAGGATCAAATTAAGTACATTATATCATATGCATCATATTACTGTATAAGTATCATATGCTGTTATATCAGGAGCCAGTGTGATGTAATGGTTTGAGTGTTGGTGTATGCAGTTATATCATACCTTGGAAAGAGAATGTTTTTGGACTACAGCTCAGAGAATCGCCAAACCAGTATTTGCCACTGTCTATGCTAGATTGGAGGAATCTGGTAGCTGTAGTCTGCTAATAATAACATTTTTCAACTCTGGATTTAAAAAAAAATGTTGATATGTTTTGTTTTTAAAATGCAGGTTTGATCAGCTGGGAGGGGACTGATAATGTACAGCATCAAGGCATTGTGATGGCAATTTGCCCACTCCCCCTTTGTGCAGTGCTGAAGAAAATCTCTCAATTGAAGCTAGTATTTGTGTAGTGAAAAAGCACCTCACTGGCATTTTGGCAGGCAGTGAGTGGTATCAGCACCCCCAACCCCTGATTTTAAAAGGTGATTTTTTCTCAGAACTCTCCAAAGAGAATAAAGGATTAAATTTCTCCCTCAGTACCTACTCTAGCTCATTGATTGTCACTTGCTCCAGCATATGCAATTTGCATTTAAAAAAAAATGAATGTCAAGATGCTTTGACAACTTATTAATTTCTCCTTTGGAAATTACATCCTTCCCCCCGACACTTGAAGCGAAACCCCAAAATTACCCTTTCCCTCTTCATTTATTTTCTGGAACACTGCCAAAGGAAAAATGC
Organism: Sceloporus undulatus; assembly: GCF_019175285.1. Classification (NCBI taxonomy): domain Eukaryota; kingdom Metazoa; phylum Chordata; class Lepidosauria; order Squamata; family Phrynosomatidae; genus Sceloporus; species Sceloporus undulatus. The sequence goes on from NC_056526.1 coordinate 32,889,196, forward strand.
AGGAAGAGATTAGTTGGTGTTATTTGACATCAAATCAACTTTGGCTGCTGCCATTCTGCAGAATTAATGCACTTTGGCACTGCTGTAACTTTCATGGCTCCATCCCAAGGAATCTTGGGATCTGTAGTTTGTGATGGCACCAGAGCTCTCTGACAGAGAAGGCTAAATATTTAACAAAACTACAAATCCCAGAATTCCATAGCATTGAGCCACGGCAATTAAGGCAGTGTCAAACTGCATTAATTCTGTAGTGTAGATGCAGAATAAGAGACCTCCAAGAGCCACAGTCATCAACAGACCTGCTCAGGCCTTGCAAACTCAGGGCCATGGCTTCCTTGATTGAGTCTATCCATCTGTAATGTCATCTTCCTATTTTCTTACAGCTTCCAGTTTGCCTGAGCATTATTGTCTTTTTCAGTGAGCCATGCTGTTTCATGGTATGTCCAATGCATGATAGCCTCACTTTAGTCATCTTGGCTTCTAGAGAAAGTTGAGGCCTGGTTTGCTCTCAGACCCCATCCACTTGCCTTTTGGGCAGTCCATGATATCCATAGAACTCTCCTCCAGCACTGCATTTCAAATGAGTTCGTTTTCTTTCTGTCTGCTTTCTTTCCTATTAAGCTTTCACAACCATACACAGAAATCAAAAATAGCGTGGCCTGAATAATTTTGACTTTGGTATCTAATGATATGTCTTTACACTTGAAGAAGTCTACACTTCCTCTTAACACTGCAAGTCTTTATACTTGAGGAAGAAGTTACTCCTATGATAAAGCTATTCATACATCATAGTAAGACTAACTCCAAGCCCCATTCCTCACAAATCAAGATTCCAGGGTATATTCTTGTTACTTTTTCAAAGTTTCAGCCCACAACTCCAACATATGACAATGTAGACTATTAAACGAAAAATAGTTTGCTTCCCACTGTTGCATGGCAGGGACTTGGTCCCTAACAGAGTTATAACTATAGTTGCCACCTCTGAAAGCGAATATCTGATCTTCTGACCCAGTTCTTTGATCAATGCCAGTGTGCAGGGGCAAAAGTCAGTGTGCAGTGAGCACTGTAAACCATAGTCAGCCCTACTGAACTTTAAAAAAAATTATTAATGAAAATAGACATATAGACATAGACAATGACATTTAAAAACATTAAAACAATCATCCTGCATTTAGATTCTTCTTTCATTCCCTTCATTTTTTGCCACACATCAGCTTCCATTCTAGCAGGCCTTGGCAATTCATTTATGCAAGTGTACTGTGTCTTCTTATATATGTAATTTTAACCTATATTTCTAAAGACATTTGCAATTTACAGGTATACTAATCAAATAATTTTATCATCTTTAGTTTGTAAATCCTATAGTTGTCACAGGATTGGCAGGCCCACCCCTAACATTAGACAAAAGGTGACTACTGACTCACACAGCTAATACTGTGGGGACAATCTCCTGGCTTGCCCTTCTGAGTCCTGGCCCCTCATTTTCTCCCCTCTGATGGAGGACAGAATTGGGTATTGCTCTGAGGTGTAGAGAGTGTTGTCCCCTTTCAAAAATCATCAGGCAATCCAGCTGGTTTCTGCTATAGGACAGGAGATGTCATTTTGTCCACAATGGGCAGCAAAATACCTCTGTAACCACGGATTCCTTTTTCCACGGATTCAACCATCCATAGCTTGAAAATATTTGAAAAAATATATATTCCAAAAAGCAAACCTTGATTTTGCTGTTTTATTAAAGGATTCCATTTTAGTACAACATTGCATATAATGGGACTTGAGCATCCATGGATTTTGGTATCCATGGGGGTCCTGGAACCAAATCCCAGCAGACACCAAGGGCTCACTGTATATAGGACCAGCTCTCAGTGACTATAGCCCCTTCAGCCTGAAGAAATATTTCCACTTCTCCTCTGTGCCTCTGTTTATTTTAAGAACAAGCAACATTGCTGCTGTGTTCCTTCTTGCAGCAGAGGTTAGGGGGGATGTTGGAGTCAACATCTGCAAGGGAGATAACATTCCTGTCTAATTACTGGACTGTGAGCAGCAAGGGCTTCCTGTCCTCCCCTTCCTCCAACTCCTCATCCTAAAGGGCAGCGTAAATAGCTCAGTCTTCAATCGAGTTTAGTGATGTGTCCTTCAGTATGCTGGAGTGGAACTCCCTGTAGTCATCTCTAGGGTCTCTTGTTTCCCACAGTCTGTTCTGAGTTCATCCTCTTACCACAAAGTCTGCAATTGCTACTAGGAAACGTATTTGAAGAGTTAAGTATTTTTTTTATAGTGTCCTGGAACACTAGACACGCCTGGCTCTGTTACAGATAGCTTGGCAAAGATTTTTCTTAGGACATTCGTCAGGGTGGGGAACCCCAGGTCCTGGGGCCAAGTCTGGCTGACTTGATATCCTAGTCTGGCTTTATGCAAGTATCTATGGCACAAGGGTGTCTACCTTTGTAAAGATTTCCCCCCCCATTCTAAAAGGTTGACATGTCTATTGTAAGACTTAATTACTGGCAGTAAGAGCTTTGAGTTAAAGTATGGGAGAGGTTGATCTCACCTTTTTATCTTTGACCCCACAAATAATTGGACTGTAGCCTCTAAGAACTTGGATTGAAAAGGGTTCCCCAACCATGACATTAAGCTGTTCAGCAGTAACCTCATTTGTTGCAAAGAAACCTAACAATTTGATCTAACCTGCCTAAATTGACTGCAAAATGGCTTAGAACAGATCTTAATTTGGCTACAGACATTTGACTTCCTGTTTAAAAGATTCCTAAATAAAATTTGAGAGGAAATGTGATCCATTGGCTCTCTGGGAGTTTTTGACTTCGACTCACATCAGATCAGCCAGCACAGTAAATGGTGAAGAATTATGGGGAGCTGATCCATCTGAGGGGAGCTGATCCAAAACATCTGAAAGGCCAAAGCATCCACATACCTGTCAAAGTGTGAGCTAACATAAGAACAATGAGTTGTATTTCCTTCTCCCAACTTTTTAATCAAAGTTAAGTAGTGTAAGTACTGTATCTGAAGGAAGATGAGCTTGCAGGCAAAATGGCTTTCTTAGGCAAAGAATACTAAGGATAGATTTAATAGTTTGTTCCACTGAAATATAGCCTACAGAACCTTATGTTCGTTGGTGGCCTCCAATCCAAGTACTAATCAAGATCAGACAGGATCTGGTGCCTTTAGCTTGTAGTTAATTGTATTTGTGGGGCAACAGCTAAAGAAGCAGCCAGCGTTTAGTCTCAAAACACTTGTCCAAAGTTCTAACTCAGTTCCTCAGGCAAAGTGTCTCCTGCTTTTCAGTTCACCTAGCATATGCTTTCATAACCAGACAGAGCAAACCGGTTTTACTCCTCCTCTCCCACCTTGTAGCTGTAATTCAAAATAAGTTAGGAAATACTTCTCTCTCCAAATAAAGACCCCTTTTCTTATTAATCTGCTTGTCCATATAGAAATCTAAAAAACACATCTTGCTCTTGAGTACACTGAAAGGGCAATTCTTTCCCTAACTCTCCAAGTTATGCTGATGGCACAACAGAAGTTATGACAATGTTGCACCAGCAAACCAACAATATTATACTGGCATTTATTTAAAATGGCACAAGTGCTACACTTATCGTAACTTTGCAGAGGTTGGGGGAAAATGGCAGAGGTGGAACTGGCTGTTTTGACATCCTTCACTCTCTTTCAGCACTTGCTCTCACCCCTGACACCTCCATGAAGTTGCATCTGTGAAACTAGTGTAAACTGGAGCCCTCTAAAGTACCACTTTGGAATCTGTGATAACCTGATAAAAGCACAAAACTACAAATACACAAACCCATGCTGAGGTGACATGGGACTTGACCTTCTTATCTTTATGATTGTTGGATATATATGGAAGATATAAAACTCCCATAAGAATGGCTTCTTCTGGACCCACAAGGACTTTCCAGTGCACACAGGGGAGCAACAAAAGGAAAGAGCATGGCTGGAAATATATCCCTGAGCATCACTCCCCACACCCAGTCAGATAGACATATGCAGACATGCACACACAAAAATCCATATGATCTGTTTCACCCTCCCCAACCTTCTACATACAGGGACACTGAAGTGCCCTCAATTGGCATTTTAGGATAGAGATGAGTTTAAACCTCTAACATGAAAAACCCGTGATAGGCTCACCCCAGGGTTGCCATAAGTCAGAAACAACTTGAAGGCATAACAACTGTAACATTTAAAAGGGGACCCCTTTTTCCTGCACCAAACTTTGGAGTTTCCAGACTTTGTGATCACCTCAACTATCAACTCAATTCTATGGTTTTGTTCCTATTGTTCCCCCAACTTCTTGCACTCACCCATGCCTTGTAGGCATTTATTGTTGTTGTGTGCCTTCAAGTTATTTCTGACTTATGGCAACCCTAAGGCGGCCATATAATGGGATTTTCTTGGCAAGATTTGTTCATAGGAGGTTTGCTATTGCCGTTCCCTGAGGCTGAGAGTATGTGACTTGCCCAAGGGTCACCCAGTGGGTTTCATGGCCAAGTGAGGAATCGAACCCTGGTCTCTAGAGTTGTAGTCCAACACTCAAACCACTACACCACACTGGCTCCCTGTAGGCATTTAGCCTTCCTCAAAAGCCACAGTGTGAGCCCATGCCTATGACCCAAACTCAAGGTTAAATTATGTCATGTGCACACAATGCTTTGATAAAGCTTGATGCTCAGCAAGTCATCGCCATGCAAGAAGGGATGGGGGAAATGTAAAACAGGATAACGTGTGTGTGTGTGTGTGTGTGTGTGTGTGTCCTATCTGTTGGCAAAGCTGTACAATTTCATACACTGAACAATACCCCTTTGTTCCTGGACCTACTAAAGGAGACACCTGGAGGACTCCCTACAACCAGGAGATTGAAGGATGTCAAGGACCTATACATGTACTTCTGATTTTTGTTTTTAATCTTCAGACTAGTTTACATTTTGGTTAATCTCCTCTGTTCCCTGCAGAGTTAACAGTGAAGTGGAATATTTCAGCCTCAGAAAGGAGGATGTGGTTACTTGCCCTGCCTCTTTCAAGATGTATTCTCATCTTTCAAACATGTTTCTCTAACCAGCCAGGGGGGTGATATTCTGCATTAACCCTGAATAAGCTCTTAGCCTCCTGCAGAGAACAGTTTCTTCAGTGTTAGTCACTCATGGCCTTCTGGGGAAGGGGTAAGATCTCCCAGGGTTCAGATTTTACTGTATAAGCTTGCTGCAGGACAGACTTGCTATCCAAAAAAACCTATTTTAAGGCACAGTTTATTTCTATAGCACCCTCCTGTTTCAAAGTATTTCACAAACATCTGCCAGTTGGCACAGGTTTCTGCAACAGTTGAGGTTGCAAAATCATTTGTTCTGTACTCTCATCTTCAAACCTCACACGCCGTTTCAGATGAGAGCAGCATACCAACGTTCACCATGGGGTTTTTTTTATTATTATTATTATTTTGGATCTCTCTGTACTCCCTTCTTGCCAAACCAAGGTGAATATTTCTGGAAATATTAAAAAACATTAAGTTTAAATTTAGAAAAGTATTGTGTTTCTAAAACCTCTTTTTTTCTGCTACAGTTTATAACAAGTTGCAATAGTTTCCTAGCCAGCATGTTTTTCAAAAAGGAACTTGGCATATGAAGAAGGATCCCCACAGAGCCAAGCTGGTCTTGCCAATAGCTGAAAATTCAGATAAAGAATAAAATAGTTACATAAACATTTGAAGACATCCTTTGCATATGCCTGTCCTGTTATTAACAGTGAATCTTATTATTGCTTTTAAAAAAAAAGACACAAGGTCTATTCCTGTTCAGGGCCTCATCATACAAAGCAGTGTGCAGGCTTCACAATAAATCCAAACATGCATGCGCCTAACAGCAAATTTAAGGTAATTAGATATATTAAATAACAGGTTAGAGTATCAGTACAAAGAGTTATTGACATAATGTCAGTGGGGTTGTTGTTGTTGTTGTTGTTGTTGTGTGCCTTCAAGTAATTTCTGATTTATGGTGACCCTAATCATGAGATTTTCTTGACAAGATTTGTCCAGACGGGTTTGTCATTGCCTTCCTCTGAGGCTGAGAGAGTGTGACTTGGCCAAAGTCACCCAGTGGGTTTCTGTGACCGAGCAGGGATTGAACCCTGGTCTTCAGATTCATAATCCAATACTCAAACCACTATATCACATTGGCTCTCCAACTATACATTTATGGGGATCGCTGAATATCATCTGCTGTGGGAGAAGACAGGTCAGAAAACCAGTGGAAATGTAGTTTAATAACATCTCCTTTGTGATTTATGCAAATCCAACACATTTTACTTAATGAAGTCAGGGGCAAGTTTAAAAAAGTAAAATAAAATAAAAATGGTACCCTGCCCACTTTCATTCTACATGGTCAGATTGGCAGTTGAATTCCTACCACTAATGGTATATTTCTTAAAATATTTTTGCTCCACTCTATACCTGAGATTTCAAGGTGGAATTACATACAATGAAACATTTTGAAAATGGTAAAGGGGGGGGGGATAAAAACAAGCACAAGAGAGCACCAGTGTGATGTAGTGGTTTGAACGTTGGTCTTGGATTCTGGAGACCAGGGTTTGAATCCATTAACCATGCAAACCCATTGGGTGACCTTGTGCAAGTCACACTCTCTCAGCTTCAGAGGAAGGCAAGGCAAACCTCTGAACAAATTCTCCCTAGAAAACTCTATGATAGGTTAGCCTTAATGTTGTCATAAGTGAGAAATTACTTTAAGACACACAACAGCAAACGTATAGAATTTATGTAGTTTTAAAATGTTATTGCTGCTCATAAACACTGCCTGTTCTTATATTATTTTAAAGGTTTCTGAAGGTAATTTTTTCCACATTAGAAAGCTCTCAGCTCTGAAAGGGGATCGCATCCACAGAACAAATCTTGCCAATGCTCTGTCTTGTAGTAAATTGTAATAGTCAAAAGTTCAGAAATCAAATTGTCTGTGAAATTATTTATTTGAAGGAATATATTACACACACACACACACACACACACACACACACTTTTCAAGCTTTTCTTATTAATTTCCCTCTTGGGAATAAATATAAAATGAGAAGTTTTACAGAGTGGTATAAAATCTTTACATAAAAAGGAGTTAAATACCGATAAGGAGGACACCAAGTTTTGGAAGTCTTTATTTTAAATTTTTGTAGTCGAGTAGATTGTATGGTGTATGGTTTATTATGGTGTATATCGCAAATTGTAAACTGTAAACTGTACTTTAATTGTTATGTATTGTGTGTTGTGTGTATGTAATGTTTTTCCCCCCCTGTGTTTGTCTATTATATTTCTTAATAAAGATTTTTAAAAAACCAAAAGAACAAATCTCGCCAAGAAAACTGTGATAGGGTCACATTAGACTAGTTTCAATAAGTCAGAAACAACTTGAAGGCACACGACAACAAGAACAACAGAAACAATGTAAAATAATCAAACAAGACAAAACTGTGTAAAGGAAATCCACAACACAACAAGTTGAATGCAAGTCATGGTCAAAAGATCCAAAAGGCTTAGATAAAAAGCCTAGTTTTCACTTGGCATAAAAACAAGGCCAGTGTCAGCATCCAATTCCACATGTAGGGCACCATAGTAGAGAAGACCCTCTCCCCAGGCTCCACAAAACATAGGTTCCCTCTAATGGGAAACATAGATCTCAGTGCATGGGCTGGTTTATATACATAATTGGACAGCATCTGTTGAGGGATAAATTTACTTTTCTGGACAGCAGCGCCCAGAACTTCCCAGCTAGTAGAAGCATTGTTTCAAATTTCTACCTACACCAAAAGCGACTGGTGTCTCTTTGCTTCAGGATAGTGAATCTGCTGTGAATTTTCAGGAAGCTGTTGTGGGCTTAATTGAATTAGGTCCAAAACACACTGCAGAAATTATCCAGTTTGAGACCTATTTAGCTGCCCTGGCTCAGTGCTATTGTAGTGTACTGTGGCACCAGAGTTCTCTGACAGAGACGTCTATATGCCTCACAAACCTACAGTTCCTATTATTCTCTAGCATTGTGCCAGGGCAGTTAAAGCAGTCTCAAACTGGATTGTTTCAGCAGTGTGTTCTGGATCAATAGCTAAGTTGTTAAACATATAGTTGTAAAACGCTACATATATGGTGTAGTTTCAGGTTGTCTGAAGAACTGTATTCTCCCATATAACTCAGCCGTGAGATGTTCAGGGGAGACCCATGTCTTGCTTCTACCACACTATCTGGTGGAGATCCAAGAGGGCCTTCTTGGTGGCTGCTCCCTTCTTAATAAGGCTAGACTGGCCCTTCCTTATTGTCCTTTGTTGGTTTTTTTTAATGGACAGGATTTTTATTCTGTTTCTAAAGGACTATCTATACATTGTGTGTTGTAGGCTGTATCCACACTGCAGAAATATAATCCAGGTTGCAGCTCTTTATCTGCTATGGCTCAATGCTATGGGAATTGTAGTTTTGGAAGACATTAAGTATTCTGCGTCAGAGAGTTCTAGTTCCACAACAATCTACAGTTCCCAGCATTCCATAGCATTGAGCCAGGGCAGTTAAAGTGGTGTCAACCTGGATTATTTCTGCAGTGCAGATGCAGCCTTACTACATATTTATCTTATTTTTTCTAATTAATGTTTTGAATTGTAGTTTACATTCCAATAACTATTTCTTGTATGCTTTAACGGGTTCTGTATGTTTCTAAAGTTGTAAACTGGCTTGAATTGAAGTTCTAAGGAAATTGGATTCAAACTACAGGTAGCGAGATTCCATCTAAACATTAGGAAGAACTGTTGATGGTAGGAGCTGTTCGACAGTGGCAAACCCTGCTTCAGAGTGTGGTGGAGTCTCCTTTTTTGGAGGTTTATAAAAAGAAGCTGGATGGCCGTCTGTCAGGAGTCCTTTGATCATGTATTCCTGCATGGCAGTGTGTTGGACTGGATAGTCTTTGTGGTCTCTTACAACTCTATAATTCTATGATGACCATGACACTGATGACAGTGATGATGATGGTAAGTTACAAGTACTATATTTCCATTGAGAAGAAGTAGTTGCTCTTGGCTTTCCAGGACATCCATATAAATGAAGTATAATAGAGATGTTTGCATCTATTAGTGAGAAAATCTATGTGTGGGCGACACCACTATCTCTTATACATAACTAACTGCCTTGCAAGGAATTCCATTATGTATCAATGGCATGCTCCCATAACTCTGCATGAAGAAAGACTACAACTAATTGTTAATTTACATATATGAATTCATTTCACCATATGCAAGTTTAATACAGTGCCTGTTGCTACACATTTGACAAAAACAATACCTAGACAGTTCACATTTGCAGATGAACATCCTACACACAGGAGGTGTTTCTCCCATTGCTGTAAGCCTGTGACAGTATTGCATTGGAGTTCATGTACATTTCTATGGGATCCTTTCCCAATATATTTGGAAACATGCTTATCCAAGCAAAGAAGGTTGCCAAAAAGTATTGTGATCTGGTCCGTCAGGAAATTAAGAGGTACTGAATTAATTGGTTCTGCAGACCTGCCATATCACAAATCAGACACTTCATTTCCATAGGTAAGTCAGGAATGCTTCCAGACATGATTTATTATGCAATCACTTTCTTATTGACCGAACTGTATGGGAGTTCAGACAATATTGTTTACATTTGTAACCAGGGGTAAGTAAAGGACAGCCGGCATGCAGCCCCTAGAATCTACCTTTATGGCCTCAAAGCCTCCATTTTTGAAAATTGGCTTGATTTGACAGAAATTTTTTCCTGATACCACGCAGAAAGCCCTACAAATGTATGGAAAAATGCAAAAATATGCCTCACAAGTACCACATACTACCCCTAAATACCCTTCCTTTGCCCCTGCAATTCCTCTCAAAATGGCATCAGGAAGTGATGTGATGCAACCTTATGTGCACTTGTCATTTTGAGAGGGACTGCAGAGACAAATTAGTATTTGAGCTTCCTAGAGTGGAATGCAGCCCATGGAGAGAGGTATGCTGTCGACCTTGATTCATGGTGAACCTGTGGATGCGACATCTCCAAGACTCCCTCTCCTCCATTGCGCTGCTTGAGTCTTATAAATTCATGCCCATGTTCTTCCTAATTGAGTTTAGCCATCTGGTATGCGGTTTTCCTCTCTTTCTATTACCCTCAACCTTTCCCAGCATTATCTTTTCCAGTGAATCATGTCTTCTCATGATTTAGCCAAAGTACACCAGCCTGTTTGATCATCTTGGCTTCTAGGGGTATTTCTTGCTTGATCTGCTCTAGGATCCATTTGTTTGTCCTTTTGGTTGTCCACAGTATCCTCAGCACTCTTCAGAACATCTCAAATGAGTTGATTTTATTTTTATCTTCTTTTTTTCACTGTTCAACTCTCACATCCATATACAGTGATGGGGAATACCATGGCTCGGACCATGGCTTAGTGCTCAGTTACTTTAATTTGCTCTTTAAGATCTTTCTAGCTCTTTCATGGCTGCCCATCTCCTGATCTCTCGATTACAGTCTCCATTCCGTTTGATGTTTGTTCCAAAGTATGAGAAATCTTTTTTTTTCTCTTTATCTTCTTTTTTTCACTGTTCAACTCTCACCATCCATATACAGTGATGGGGAATACCATGTGGCTCGGACCATGGCTTATGTGTCAGTTACTTAATTGGCTCTTAAGATCTTTCTGCTCTTTCATGGCTTGCCCATCTCCTGATCTCCTCGATTACAGTCTCCCCATTCCGTTTTGATGTTGTTCCAAAGTATGGAGAAATCTTTTTTTTTTACAGTTCAAAGGTTCTTTATAGTTTGTACTAAAATCCTCTATACATCCCCATTATTCCATACAAATACATATCCAGTTTTAAACATATCATCTATTTTTAATTCTTCTTCATTTTTCTCCATATTTCTTTACTTCCTTAGCTCTAAAGGTTTTAGTGGATATTTTTTATTTTCTTCGTGATCTTGTTTCAAATATCTGTACAACAAGGAAAAATAAATCCTTTAATCATATTCTCTTTCTTCTCTTCTTCTTTGTGGTACTACCATATGTCTTCGCCAAATAACTATTCCACTAGGAACTCACATAACCCTCAATCTTACAACTATATATTTCCTGTTTTCCGGTTGTTTTGACAATCTTCCATCCCATAAAAGTATGAGAATCTTTTAACTGTTTCGATTTCCTCATTTGTCTAGGTTTGAATTTATGTAGGTCCTCCATGGTCATTATTTTTGTTTGTTTGTTTTATGTTCAGCAGCAAGCTGTCTTTGCACTTTCTTCCTTGACCTTCCTCAGTAATTGTTCAAGTCCATGGTTGTGTTCTTTTAGTAATATGTGTCATCCACCTATCTTAGATCAGTGGTGGCGAACCTATGGCATGCGTGCCAGAGGTGGCACTCAGGGCCCTCTCTGTGGGCACCCATGCTGTTGCCCTAGCATAGAGTGTGCCAGAGTTTCTTACTAGAAAGCCAGAGGGACGTGGCACTTTGCAATAAATAAGTGGGGTCGGGTTGCAGTTTGGGCACATCGGTCTGTAAAGGTTCACCATCACTGTCTTAGATTGTTGATATTTCTTCCTACTATCTTCACTCTCATTCTTCCAAATCTCCATAGGGAGGAGGACATGGGGGGAAAATGGCCAATGGCCCCATGCAGTTGCCTATCCCTGCCCCTACATGTAGACTTCATAGCGTATGCTGTTTATATTTTTAAAATCTTGAAGAAGGAAAGATGGATAGCTGCACAATCTTTTTGTTTATGCTGAAGTGCATTTGTACTGCTATGCTGATATCTTGAATCCTATATTAAATCTGTATGGATAGTAAGCTGTTGCCGGTAACTCCCTGACAGCCAGTTGGGCACACATTTGTGCCACATCTAGCTATAGAGATAGCTTGCACTTGGACAAAAATTAATCCAAAGCTGGATAAGGTCGACGGGGGGCAAGAAAAAAACCTGGCAAAGAGTCTTGTCCACAGTATATCTGGGCAAGAAGAACATCTGTTGGAAAGATGCATTCTCCCATACAAGCCTTGTCTTTGTTTTAAGATCTTTTGAAAGGCTCTTCTCTTGATGCTAATGCCATCAGAGTCACATCAGAGAGCAGGCCTTATTCTGGAACTCCCTGCTGAGGAAGACTAAGTTGCTCCCTCTTTGTTTCCTTCAGCTGTCAAGCAAATATATTTTGTTCAGGCAAGTATTTTGGCATATAAACTGCTCACTGCTGTTGGGAAATCTTGCCCCGTTTGCGGCGGCTATTGTCTTACTGTTGAGTTTTTTAACTGGTCTGCTTTTAATGTTTTTTGTTTAATTACACATGGTTTTTAATGTACAATAAGCCCTCTATATCCACTGATTTCTTTATCCACAGATGCAACCATCCATGGCTTGATTAAATATTCAAAATATATACATTCCAAAAAAGCGCTTGATTTTGTATTTTATTATCAAGGACAGCATTTTCTATGCCCTTTATTATGGAACTGAGCATCCCTGGAGAGTCCTGGAACCAAACCTAGCTGTACCAAGGTCCCACTGTACATTTTGTTATTTTTTATATATACACACTCACATGTAACCTCTTGTTATAGTTGCTTATGGCGAAGCAATGGA